>NC_056733.1:1937049063-1937256563 GCF_019279795.1 Protopterus annectens | reverse complement strand
TCGGAGTAGGTATATTTAAGTTATGGGGGAGTGGGGGGTGCAGGGGGGTTTGCCCCCCTGCATACATGTTGTTATTGCTGGTTTTGGGGTTTTATTTTGTTGTTTTGGTGTTTTTGGTATTCTGTAGTTTCGTTCTTCTGGGCATCAGTATTTTCAGTGTCAGTATTGTGCAGTTTCAGGATTTAGTAGTGAATCAGAGAATCCGTATGTGTGTGTATGTATATATATATATATATATATATATATATATATATATATATATATATATATATATATATATATATATATATATATATCAGAGAGAGAGAGCACAATCCACACTGTCATGAATGTTATCCATGCCATTAATGTTGTCAAACACCAATGTATGTAGTGTGTGCCTCAGCAGAACAGGTAGCATACGTGCATCTGGTGTAACAATGTGATGGGAGTTCCACACCACCAGGCAGTAATGCTTATACCACAAAAAGAATACCTAGGTATGGCTAATAAGATGTGTGATAGCTCTCTGCCAACATCTAACAGATGTAACAGACATGATGTTGCATTAACAACTCACACAGGTCTGTTGCATGCAGACGGGATATCACTAGTGTCCATTTAGAAAAGGTCCATGATGACATGTTGGTCTTCCTCACAGATGAGGAGATTAAGGATGTGTCTATACATACATGCATAGGGTGCTGTTCCCACCCCAACTCACATGGATGCTTGTTGAAAACACCCTTCTACAGCAACATAGTCTGTGTGAAGGGTGTGTAGAAGTGTGTATTCAGCCATGTCAAGAAGGTGTATGTGATGAGCCATGTGATAGGTGATCTTTGATGTTGTCACAGCCCATTGATTCTGTGCGATAGTCCTGGTTGTAGATAAAACAGTGCATACTGGCTATCCTCAACTGGCCTAGGGTTTGAACACAATCCCCCTGGCAGGGATCATTGAGAAAGTCCCCCAGCTGGGGATTAAACCTCATGTAACTAGATGGGTAACCAATTGGCTCACTGACAGAACACACACTGTGAAAGATGGTGAGTCAGCCTGTACCAGTAGAGTTGTCACCATTGGTGCACCCCAAGAGCCTCTACTTTACTGTTTGGAATCTACTTCTCAACAGTTCAGGCTAAAGTATATGGCTTATGGCTTACTGCATTTGCTGATTCTTGCATATTAAAACCCACACCACCTTGAGTTCAAACAACTACTAATTAACTATCTAGCTAATCATTGGCTCTTCTCCTGCCTTACCCCAGGCCAAACCACCTGTCCTCACTCCCTCCACTGCTTCCCATACCAGAATGTTACAACACTACTACTATAATTTCTCCCTGTTCCCCTTCTACCTAAATATTTTTTTTGTATTAACCTCTCTTTGCTACCATGCCAACACTCTTAGGCTGATTTCTCAACTTTCTATTCAAACAATCCTTTATTGTGTAACACCTTATTTTTACCTAGGCTGACTTATATTATTGTAGGTAAGAAATGTATTTAATGTCCTTGAATTTCTGTATAGTGAACTAATGCTGTATTACTCAAAGAATATATTCTACTGTATATTGTATATATTGTACTTTTTTTGGGAGCTTTTCTCCCTGGACCTCTGCTGAAAATGGGCTCCTAGCCCAGTCGGACTTTCACAGTTAACAAATGTAATAAATAAATAAATAAATAAATAAATAAAGCAATGAGTCCACCTATGATACCATACTACAGGATGGGCTAACACAGACAAATGATTGGTGACAAAGCCACACGGTCTACAAATAAATGCCAAGACGTGTCTTTAATTTGTCCTTCTGAAAAGTGGAATTCCATGCTAATTACTGTATTGACAACAGTCCCACTATGCTGAAACTCAGTGATGCAAGAACTGAGAATGCACATAGATAGCAATCTGAACTTTGACCACTAACTGTCCACACTGTTATCAAAAGCCAATGTTGTGCACATCATGTCATATCATCATATTCAGATTTTAGGATTATATTACAGTACTGTACTTGAACCTCATCAGAACACTAATAGAGTATAATGCTGTTCTATGCATGTACCTCACCAGACACATGCAGCAGCTAGAGAAACCACAGGAGTTTCTCACCAAGAAAACCCAGGGCCCACAGACCATGCCATGATGTTTGTGGATATACTGAAAGCCATATTTATTTATTTAGTTATTTAAGTTTGATGACTGGGGAAGTCCACTGGGTCATAAAGAGCCCATTTTCAGTGGAGGCCCAGGGAAAAAAGCTCCAAGACATTGCAAATTACATAGGTTCATAGGTAGTTACTAGGCTATCGGCCCTAGGGCCTATACAAGCCTAGCCAAAAAGGTACCCTGGCTTTTGCCACCCAAGAAAATTATTTTCCTGTGCCCCTGTTGAGTAGAGCCACAGAGGTGATCCCCGAGCTGAATTTCCTATTTCCCATCCAATCATCAAGATTTTTTTTGAAGAGTGCTAATGAGGAGCTTTGTTTGATATAGATAGATAGTTTGTTCCAGAGTATGGGAAGTGTCTGGGACAGGAATCTATTCCTCCAGCATGTTCTGTTTATTGTGGTGACAAGGTTTAGGTCCCTAGAGCGTGTAGCTCAGAAGGATTGGGATTTCTTTAAGTGGAGCATATCCAACAGCTCTGGGTTTGACATAGCTTTGTATGTTAGGCAGAGATCGCCTCTAAGTAGGCGATATGAGACAGAGTAAAGCTGGAGTTTTTTGAGACAGTCTGCGTAGGGCATCTGTTTGAGGCCAGTAATCCTTTTTGTGAGGTATTTCTGTGGCCTTTCCAGTTGTTGTAGATGTCTTGTGAGGTACATACCAAAAGGGGCGTTGTACTCTATAATAGGTCTAATGAGTGATGAGTAGAGGGGAACAATGACCTTTTTTTTCCTGGATGAAAAACCTTTTGTGATGAGGTGTGCCACGTAGAAGGATTTCCTGACTACTGTGGCGATGTGATTATCAAAAGAGAGACTACTGTCCACCTGTGTCCCAAGGTTTCTTATCACACCTTCAGTGTTAAGTAGACTACCACCTATGTGGTAGCTCATGGGTACAGATTTTTACCAAAGGGGATGACAATGTACTTTTTGGCATTGAGCTTGAGGCCATGGCTCTGACACCAGGCATCTGTCTCAGTGAGGCCCTTCTGTAGGATGTCCACATCATTAGGAGTTTCAATTATGGCTCCTAGTTTGCAGTCATCTGTGAAATTTGTTAGCCAAAGACCTTCTGTGTTAGCCTTTACTTCAGAAAAGTAGATACCAAACAGGACAGGACCCAGGACTGAACCCTGTGGTACTCCACTTGTCACTGGTCTGAAGTCAGATTTGGAGTCTGCTACTTTTACAGTGTGGGTTCTGTCAGTGAGCCAGTTGGCAGCCCATCTTGTGCCATAGGGATTTATACCTAGTTTAGTGAGTTTATCTATAATTCCAGAGTGGGGGATGGTGTCAAAAGCCTTGGCGAGATCTATATAGGCTGTGTGAACCACCTTACCCTCGTCTACAGCTTTGGTGACTGCTTCAAAGAAGTCAATCAGGTTTAGGAGACATGATCTACCTTTTACAAACCCAAACTGGGTGGGGTCCAGAGATTGGAGATTACCAATGTCTTTGTTTATAAGTTCCATGATGATACGTTCCATGGCCTTGCAGACCAGGCTCGTTAGGCTAATGGGGTGGTAGTTCCCGGGGTCCATGGTGGCTCCCCCTTTGTGGAGTGGGATAACTGTAGCTGTGCACCCTATTCAGTGGGCACAAAGCCTGAGGTGAGGCATGTTACAGAATAAAAAACAAATATTTCAACAGAAGCATTTAGCATTTACAGAAGAATAGAACAGAAGACCTCTAGTAAGTTAAAGAATTAGACATATGGTTGTTAGCCCTTTGCAGGTTAGGTTAAACTAAACAATTACCTAAAGACAATTTTGTCAATAAGCCCTCAGAAATTCAATATCTAAACAGATAGGTAATAAGTATTTAGGTAAGGTGAGCAGTTAATTAATGGAGAAAGTAGTAGAACATTTAAAACTGAAAGTATAGTATAATAGATAGCTGAGAAGAAATCAGTCAAATAGGGAAGAGAAAGTTTAGGTAGAGAGGCAGTAGTGGTGGTAACTGGTAATGAAATTCATAGCAGGGCAGAAAAAAAAGGGGGGAAGGGGTTTAAGTTGGAGCGTGTGACGGGCATTCCCATTTGGATAACAGATGAGAGAAAAGATGGGACTTGAATTTTGTAATCTGTATCATATAAGATGAGGTGACTTCTGCCTGGCCTCTAGGTCAGTATTTGACCCTGCCCTGGTGGGAATAGGGCACATCCACAAATCAGATATAGCTGGTGATATTGGCATTGTCTGCTTAGGAGAATACAATAATAACAGTGTTCCACATGCTGGTATATAATGTGAAGTGAGGGCACACACACAAGCGTGCATGGATGCGTGCACGTGCACACACACACACACACACACACACACACACACACACACACACACACACACACACACACACACACACACACACACACACACACACACACACACACACACACACACACATATATACACTTGACTGCAGTGAGAACAGAACTCCTACATATCCAAGAACACAGACTACAGAACTCAGTACTATACACAAGCACCATGGCACAAGTTTGACTTTTCCAAGACTGCAAGTCAACTTACAGTGGATGACATCACCAGGGCATGTTGGAGAGAATATGTTTGGAGGCCTGCATGAAATGGATGTGTAGGCATGTGCAAGTGTCAAAATACTGTCAAGCCAATCTAGAACAGAAGCTGCCATCAAAAAAGGAATAATTAGTAAAGCATATAAAATATTGTATGATAATTATAAGAATCAATCAGAGGAGCTTAAAAAGGATTGGGAAGTGAGACTGGATAAGCAATTCACAAAAAGACATTGGTGGGATATATGTATATCTCCCAGATGTGCAACAAAGTCAAGAAGGTTTGGGATTTTTGCCTGGAAGTATTTACATAGGTACTTTTTTACCGCAAATAGACTCCAAAGAATTTTTCCTCAGGTGGATAGCAAATGTTGGTAGTGGGACAGGCAAGAAAGAGGTGGCTGGGAACATATTTTTTGGAGGTGTGATGAGTTGGCAGACTTTTGGGATTCCCTGCAGACAGCTCTGTCGAAGATGCTGGGTGAGCGGATTGGACTGACTGGAGAGATGATTTTTTTGAGTTATTCTACAGAATCGGAATTGCCTAGACATAGTAAAGCCTTACTGAGTCTAATTATGGTGGCTACCAAAAAAGCAATTACTAGAAAATGGAAATCAAAGTCTAGACCAACTTTAATAGAAGTAGTGAATATAGTAACAGAGATAAAACAACTGGAATTGGGATCTTTAGAAAAGGGAAGGAGCAAACTACATAGGAAAAAAATGGGAATTGTGGGAACAATATATGCAGAACAGGAAAGAGGTTTAATATGTGCAGTAACAGAAACCTGGTTTAAGGCTCCAGAGAGCACCCCAGCACTACCAGGCTACAACTCACACCATACATTTTGGCCACAGAACATGGACCAAAATACAAAAGGCGGGGCATATCCATAGTCATCAAGGATACCCACACCTCCAGGTTAGTGGCACAGCACAATGCTTCAGAGATCATCCACATGCAACTAACAATGGACAAAACCGCAATTCAAATTGTAGCTTGCTACAGATCACCCACCATGTCCCAGGACCCCCATTCCACATTTCTGGAAATGCTGAGAAACATGAAGGTCCTACCAAACACCCTAATTTTGGGTGATTTCAATTACCCAAACATTAACTGGGAGAACTACTCAAATACTAACTCCCTTGTCCAACATTTCCTGGAATTTATAAACTCAAATGCTCTGAATCAACTGGTCAATGCTCCCACCAGAGGTAACAACATATTGGACCTGGTCATCACCAACATGGGTGACCGGTGTTCCACACCGGAGGTCAACCCGTCACTGGTTAGATCTGACTATAAGCAAATCACTCTGAAAATCCACATTCTGCCCCCACCCTCGGACAAGGAAACCACCGTGAAAAACTTTTCAAAAGCAAACTTCACATTACTTAAGACCAAGGTGGAAAGTTTCAAAGCCCCCATGCTAAAGGATAATGCTATCTAAGCTGCAAAATCCTTTACTAATGCATTCTACGGACACCTACAAGAATGCATGGATCATGCTATCCCAAGCAAAACGAAGACTCACTCCTCCAAGAAAAGGAAACCAGTCTGGTGGATCCCTGCCATAAACAAGCTATACAACAGAAGGAGGAAACTAGTACAGAAAAGAGCAAAATCCCAAGAAGGGAAGACATCCCTGATCAGTATCAGCAAGAAACTACGATCCCTTATAAAATCATCCAAGGCTAGCTTCGAAAGAAAAATTGCCAAGGACTACAAAGATAACCACAAGGCATTCTTTAACTATGTCAAGAATCTAAGTGGCAATGCTCAGATCTGCTCGGAGTTAGTGCAGAATGGCACAAAATGCACTGAACCGACTGATATCGCCAACATCCTGGCAGACAGGTTCAGTGCAAACTTCACCTCCCTCTCACCCCCAAAAGGACCCATAGCCATACTAGAAGAATGTAGAGCCCCTGAAATCACAGACACTCAGGTTAAAACAGCCCTCTCCAAAGCCAAAAACACAGCATCAATGGGAATGGATGGTGTCCCAGACTGCATCCTACATGAGTTCAAAGATGAACTAACCCCTCTCCCAAACACACTGTTCACACTCAGCCTCCCCACAGGCTATGTACCCATAGAGTGGCATACAGCAATGGTTATTCTGCTCCACAAAGGTGGAGCCACAACAGACCCCGGGAACTATCACCCCATAAGCCTGAATAGCTTCGTCTGCAAGGCTATAGAGTGCATCATCATGGAACTCATTAACAGAGACATTGGGAACCTCCAAACACTGGACTCTACCCAGTTCGGCTTTGTTAAGGGCAGATCATGCCTCCTAAACCTGGTGGACTTCTTTGAGATGGTTACCAAGGCTATAGATGAGGGAAAGGTTGTACACACAGCCTACCTAGACCTCGCAAAGGCCTTTGACACCATTCCCCATTCTGGTATAATAGACAAGCTCACCAACCTGAACATAAACCCCTATGTCACAAGATGGGTTGCCAACTGGCTCATGGACCGAACCCCCATGGTGAGAGTTGCAGGAGCTAGGTCCAACTCTAAACCAATTACAAGTGGCATTTCCTAGGGCTCAGTCCTAAAACACCTCCTGTTCGGCATATACTTCTCAGAGGTACAGGCAAGCACAGGGGGGCTATGGCTGACCAAGTTCACAGATGACTGCAAACTAAGGGCTATAATTGGCTCTCCGGCTGACATAGACATCCTCCAAAAGGGTCTCACTAAGACAGATACACCTGTCAAAATCATGGCCTCAAGCTAAATGCCAAAAAGTGCATAGTCATCCCCTTTGGAAAAAACAAAGTACCCACAAACTACCACATAGGTGGTAGTCCCCTAAATACAGAAGACATAATAAGGGATCTGTGGACCCAAGTAGATAGTAATCTCTCCTTTGATAATCAAATTGCCAAAGTGGTTAGAAAATCCTTCTATGTGGCCCACCTAATCACAAAAGGGTTCACATCCAGATCAAAAGAGGTCATTGTGCCTCTCTACTCATCACTCATCAGACCCATCATAGAGTACAATGCCCCATTTGGGATGTACCTTACAAGACACCCGCAATAGATGGAAAGACCACAGAAGTTCCTCACCAAGAGGATTACTGACCTCAAACAGATGCCCTATGCAGCTCGACTGAAGAAACTCCAGCTGTATTCAGTTGCATACTGCCTACTCAGAGGTGATCTCTGCATGACATACAAGGCCATGTCCAACCCAAAATTGATGGACATGCTCCACCTAAAGAAAACCATATCCTCTCGAGCCACATGCTCTAGGCATCTAAACCTCACCACAACAATAAATGGGACATGCTGGAGGGATAGAGTCCTGTCCCAGAGACTTCCCATGCTTTGGAATAAGATTCCAATCTACATTAGGCAGAGCTCCTCACTAACACTTTTCAAGAGGAACCTTGACGATTGGATGGAAAGCAGAAAGTTTACCTTGGGGATCACTTCAGTGGCTCTGCTGGACAGAGGCACAGGGAATTATTCTAGTGGGGCGGCAAAAGCCATCACATTCTGGCTAGGCTTATAAATGCCTTCAGGCAGATAGCCTAGTACCTACCTATGACCCTATGAACCTAACAGGTAGGATTTGAATGAGCTATATAATGCTTAACTAACAATTACTGGATAGTTTATAAGTGAGGTATAGTGTTTACAACTACAGTTGTTTCAATGGTGTCTGTGATGGAAACTCTTTGCAAATAAAGTAATATCATCTGGTGTGTTTTACATTTATATAAATGTAAATTGCCTTTGTCATATGTGTAAATTTAATAAAGATGCTTGAAAAGAAATACTGTCAAGCCATGGGATTGGTATGGTAACTGTAGGATGCACACTTCTACTCTTCTGGCTAGACAAACACACACACAGTTAACTGCAGTGAGAACAGAACCCCTACCTAAGTACAAAGAGAACAGAACTCAGTACTTTATGCAAGTGCCACTGCACAAGTCTGACTTTTCCAAGACTGCATGTCAACTTATAGTGGATGACATTAGCAGGACATGTTGGAGAGAAGATGTTGGGAGGCCTGCATAGGTTCATAACTTCATAGATTGATAGGATGTTGCTAGCATAATGGCCCTAGGAAATTTACAAGCCTAGCCATGTAAAAACACTGGTACCCTTAGTGAGCATCATTAGATGGTCATTGTTAGCAGAGCTTGAGATTGAATAGGGTCATTGAGGAGCACTGCTTCACATGCAGTGGGAGTCTATTACAGATGAGTGGCAATTGCTAGGATATATATCTGTCTCCCCAGCATGTCTTGTTTATGTCATAGGCTAGGTTGAGATCACTGGAGCAAGTTCTTCTTGCCCCATTTGATTTGCCAATATCCAGCATTTCCAGTATGGCATGGTCTAAGACTGCTGTATATACCAGGCATAGGTCACCTCTCATGATACTGAGTACAGTGACAGGTCTTTCAGTCTTTCCATTTATGTCATGTTTTGGAGGGCCTGGATTCTCCCAGTCACAAACCTCTGTGTTTTCTCCAGTTGCTGCAGGTGTCAGGTGAAGTACAGACAGAAGGGAGCATTGCACTCAATTAGTGGTTTGAGAGGGTAGAGTACAGCAGAGCTATGACCTCCCTGGTCTTTGATGTTATGGCTCCATTTATGAGGTGTGCAATGCAGAATGCACATCTCACAACTATAGACACATAGTGAGTGAAGTTTAGATTGCTATGAACATGTGTTCCCAAGTCTCACAACACTGTGCTTAGCAGGGGTACTTCATTGCCAAAGGGGACAATGAGGCATTTTTTGCTTTAAGGCTAAGTCTGTGAGTTTGGCACCAGTCATTTATCTGTGTCAGCACTTCTGTAATATGTTAACGTAGTTGGGGGACTCTATATGACTTTGTCCAGTTGACAGTCATCTGCAAATTTGGTAAGCCACAGGCCACCTACCTTTTCCTAGACTTCAGAGAAAAAGTTTCCAAACAGTTGAGGGTCCAGCACAGATCCTTGTGGTATTCCACTGGTAAGTGGTCCAGTGATGAACGTGCAGTCCCCAACTTTGACAGCTGTGTGTTCTGTCAGTGAGCCAGTTGGCTATCCATCTAGTAATGCATGGGTTAATCCCCAATGGGAGACTTTCTCTGTGATATCTGAATGGGGGATAGTGTCAAAGGGCTTTGATACGTCATCCTAGGTGGTATGTCCTGTTATCTCTCATCAAAGTCTTTTGGGTCAGTAATAAAGAAGTCCACTAGGTTTAATAAGCAACAGCTACCCTTTACAAAACCAAAATGGTTTATGTCCAGTATGTTGAAGGTCAACTATGTCCCTGTGTATAAGGTCCATGCTGATCCCTTTCCTAGTCTTGCATATAATAAATATTTTTAGGCTTATGGGAAACTAGTTCTAGTTCTGCATGTTAACAGATTGATGTGCATTGCATATCACACAACATTTGATACTCATTTCTGTAGTGTAGGTGATATATGTATGAAAAAAGTACTGAGACACTAGGGTTGCACTGCTTGGGCAGAGGCAACACATGGCTGTATTGTGAATATGTGACATACAGTTAGATAAGGGCCTTCAGTTTGTTATGTTTCCACCTGCAATTTCATGTCATACACAAGACATGGCCAGTAAACAACAGTAATACTTATTAATATCTAATTTTCCATAGCACGCCAAGCAGTGGGTTTGCACAATGGTTGATAAAGTGTTTGCGCACGCGAGATACACATTTTCAGTACTTTCCATGTTTGCGTGTAGTTACAGAGTGCGCAAATGCAAGCCACATTGCTAAAGTCTGAGAGTTAGTATTCAGTCTATGAAACAAATATGCTGCTTAACTGACTATGCGCAGAAGGTGTAAATGCATTGACACATTTCTTTTTGAGCACAGATGATACTGGGTTTAAATCCAGATTTATCTAATACTTTTAAATAATTTTAACTCGTCATCATCATCATCTTCTTTTGGCTGTTCCCGTTAGGGGTGGCCACAGCAGATCATCTGTTTCCATTTCTTCCTGTCCTCTGCATCATGCTCTTTCACACCAATTGCCTTCATGTCCTCTCTCACCACATCCATAAATCTTATCTTAGGCCTTCCTCTTTTCCTCTTACCTGGCAGCTCCATCCTTAGCATCCTTTTCCCAATATACCCAGCATCCCTCCTCAGCACATGACCAAACCAATGCAATCTCGCCTCTCTTGCTTTGTCTCCAAACTGTCCAACCTGAGCCGACCCTCTAATATACTGATTCCTAATCCTGTCCATCCTATTCACACCCAGTGCAAATCTTAACATCTTTAACTCTGCCACATCCAGCTCTGACTCCTGCCTTTTCGTTAATGTTACCGTCTCCAACCCATATAACATAGCTGGTCTCACTACCCTCTTGTAGACCTTCCCTTTCACTCTTACTGGTACCGGTCTGTCACAAATCACTCCTGACACTCTTCTCCACCCATTCCACCCTGCCTGTACTCTCTTCTTCGCCTCTCTTCCACACTCACCATTACTCTGAACTGTTGATCCCAAGTACTTAAACTCAATTCACCTTTACCAACTCTACTCCCTGCATCCTCATCATTCCTCTACCCTCCCTCTCATTTACACACATATATTCTGTTTTAGCCCTGCTGACCTTCATTCCTCTCCTCTCTAAAGCATATCTCCACCTCTCCAGGGTCTTCTCAACCTGGTCCCTACTCTCACTACATATCACAATGTCATCTGCAAACATCATAGTCCATGGGGCCTCCTGTCTAATCTCATCTGTCAACCTGTCCATCACCACTGTAAATAAGAAAGGGCTCAGAGCTGATCCTTGATATAATCCCACCTCCATCTTAAACGTATCTGTCACTCCCAGCGCAGTCCTCACCAATGTCACACTACCCTTGTACATATCCTGTAAAACTCTTACATACTTCTCTGCCACTCCCGACCTCCTCATACAATACCACAACTCCTCTCTAGGCACCCTGTCATATGCTTTCTCTAAGTCCACAAAGACACAATGCAACTCCTTCTGACCTTCTCTGTATTTCTCCAACAACACTCTCAGAGCAAATATTGCATCTGTAGTGCTCTTTCCTGGCATGAAACCATACTGCTGATCACTAATCATCACCTCCCTTCTTAACCTAGCTTCCACTACTCTTTCCCATAACTTCAAGCTGTGACTTATCAATTTTATCCCTCTGTAGTTACTGCAGCTCTGCACATCACTCTTATTCTTAAAGATAGGTACCAAAACACTTTTTCTCCACTCCTCAGGCATCCTCTGACTTTCCAAAATTTCATTAAACAAGCTGGTTAAAAATTCCACTGCCATTTCTCCTAAGCACCTCCATGCTTCCACTGGTATGTCATCTGGGCCAACAGCCTTTCCATTCTTCATCCTCTTCATAGCTGTCCTTACTTCCTCCTTGCTAATCTGCTTCACTTCCTGATTCACTATCCCCACATCATCCAACCTTCTCTCTCTCTCTCTCTCTCTCTCTCATTCTCTTCATTCATCAGCCCTTCAAAGTACTCTTTCCATCTACTCAACACACTCTCCTCACTTGTGAGTATGTTTCCCTCACTGTCCTTTATCACCCTTACCTGCTGCACATCTTTCCCAGCTCTGTCCCTCTGTCTAGCCAATCAGTACAGGTCCTTTTCTCCCTCTTTAGTGTCCAATCTCTCATACAACTCTCCATATGCCTTATTTTTAGCCTTCGCCCCACCTCTCTCTTTGCCATGTGCCTCATCTCCTTATACTCATGTATACTTTCTTCATCTCTTTGACAATCCCACTTCTTCTTCTTCACCAGCCTCTTCCTCTGTATACTCTCCTGTACTTCTTCATTCCACCACCATGTCTCCTTGTCCTCCTTCCTCTGTCCAGATGTCACACCAAGCACCTTCCTAGCAGTCTCCCTTACTAGCTCTGCTGTAGTTACCCCGCTATTTGGTAACTCTTCATTGCCTCCCAGTGCCTGTCTTAACTCTTCCCTGAACTCCACCTCACAATCACCATTTTTTAACTTCCACCATTTAATCCTTGGCATTGCTTTCACAATCCTCCTCCTCTTCTTGATCACCAATGTCATCCTACAGACCACCATTCTATGCTGCTTAACTACACTTTCCCCAGTCACCACTTTACAGTCTCCAATCTCCTTCAGACTGGCCCTCCTACATAGGATATAATCCACCTGTGTGCATCTTCCTCCATTCTTGTACGTCACCCTATGCTCCTCCCTCTTCTTAAAATATGTATTCACCACAGCCATGTCCATCCTTTTTGCAAAATCCACAATCATCTGACCTTCTGCATTCCTCTCCTTAACACCATACCTACCCATCACTTCCTTATCCCCTCTGTTCACTTCACCAACATGCCCATTGAAGTCCGCTCCAATCACTAGTCTCTCACCCTTGGGTACACTCACCACCACTCATCCAACTCACTCCAAAATTTTTCTTTCTCATCCATCGCACACCCAACTTGTGGAGCATATGCACTAACAACATTCATCATTACACCATCAATTTCAAACTTCATAAACATCACTCTATCAGACACTCTCTTCACCTCCAAAACACTCTTGGCATACTGTTCCGTAATAATTTTATCTAAACATTGATAATGCAATGACATTAATTCTTTATAGTACAAATGGTGCTGTGTGTTGCCATAGTGCAGTGGGGTTAAGTGGCACTGAGCAGAGGTAACCGCAGCATTGTACTGCTGCTCACCGTCACTTGGCATTGTTGCTCAATGCAAAACTACGTGCAAACATAGAAGCCAAAAAGTGAAGGGATTCATTGCTTTTTCTGTTACTTATGTGTGTGTGTGATTCTATTTTTTGACCAGATTATAGGTGTTAAAAAATGGTAGATATGAATGTGGTGAAATGGGGAGCAGGCAGGGGTAAGAACAAAAGGAATGCAATACAAGAATGTGCAGGAGGGAGGTAGGAAAGAACCATAGCTATTCATATCTTCAACAGTAATAACTGATCATATGTGCAGAGTATTAGCTGAATTTCAACTGTCACCTCCAGAGAGAGTGGTGGCAACAACTTAATCATGTTGTATAGCCAATTGGACTGAAAAAAATATGTCAAGAATACACATGTGCAAAATGGAGAGAGATATATATGGGATGATATTTTTTTTGTGGCACAGGTACCTATTTTTTTTTTTGGACTACTGGGTAAGGGACATAGGTATGTGTGGGTCAGGTAAGTTGGGTAGGTGAGGAAGCAAATGTAAACAAACAAGACAAACAAGACGAGATAGGGATGGTGAGAGGCACAAAAGGTTGGGGGACACCATGATTGGGGTGAGGGAAGGGACAACCCAGGCTCATGTCCATCAATATTGGAGACAGTGAAAATCAAATCCACACCCACTGGGCTGTCATCACTGTTCCCTTACTCTGCTGGCAGCTGGAGTGCTTGACATCTTCTCCTATGGACAATGAGGTCATCACTGTCCCCTTACTCTGCTGGCAGCTGGTGTGCTTGACATCTTCTTTTATGGACAATGAGGGAGAGTAGCCTCTGCATCCAGCATAGGCATACACCAATGGTGTGGTGCATGACCCTACACACCGACCCTGGGGCAGTACTACCTGAGGGCACAGGTAGCACAGGGGCAGCAGAGGCAGTGCTGCCAGGTTCACTCCTAGACATGTGGAGTGTTGGTACTGGAGACAGTGGAGTGGGGGCAGGCTGATCCACTGAGGCTGGCCTACCTCGCTGTGCTGTGTAGCATTTAGTGATGTGGTACACATGGATGACATGGAGACATTTTGATGACACATAACAGAAAAATAAAAAAGAGAGATAAGGGTCGGGGTGAGAGAGAGAAAACAGATAACATTAGTACCATCATATGTGACATACAATGCATTAATACAATTACTCTTTTATCTGAAGTATTACACTTAAGTATACACCCTAACAGATACAAACTATACTATAGATTGCTGGAAGTAATTCTTGAAATGTGCATATATTGCACATATGTGTATTTTAATTATACAGATTACAATTTACAGCAGGGTATTTGTACCACTGGTAAAGAATTTTTAATGTAATGCAAATATTATTGAAGAAGTAATAGTATTATATAGTTGTGAATCATGGTATTTGAACCCACAACCTCTGACTACAGTCTAATTTTAGACTCCTACAATTGGCTTGTGCTACAGACTAATGCATGCTTACTTGATTTTACAGTTTGGATATGCATGGTCAATTTGATATAACTCTATAGAAGACCAAAAAATATCTTTAATTTTTAATGCTACAATAACACTTCTCTTCTGCTCTATACATACCATTTGCTTCCCTCAGTCTCTCCAATCGAGCAACATGAGCCTGTCACTTGAACTCATGTTTGGTGGGAGCTGGGGAAAGAACAGAAAAGAACAGAAATGCATTATGTATACCTGTCTTGCCTATATTTAGCTTTCTAAGTCTTACAAGTACTCTGTTATTGTCATATTTACACAGCTGTGGGATGTCTGCAGTCTCAAATTCCTGCAACCAGTAGTGAAGAGTATCCCTTTTTCTCCTGTGTAGGTCCTTAAAATGATGTTTACATTGCTTACCAGTGTGTAGGATACCAGTGGTACTGGATATAGCCTGGGCCAAACTATTCCATGCGTCAGACTTGTGCTGGGAGTCAGAATTGTCCCCCTGCAGAAGCCTTTGGCTGTAGTGCTTTACCAAGAGTCTAATAAATACCCTGGACTCCTGAACACCCCACCTCTGTACCCTAAAGTGTGCACCTTCTTCTCTAATGCCAACCATGTCTACCAACCAAAGTAGAGCAATGGAAACTGATGCTTTCCCACCAATTCTTGTTATGCATTTACTGGTAGTGTGCAAACCCGAGCAATGATGCTAACCACTTTTGCGTGATGTTAAGCAGAGCACAGTAGTGCCAAGTAGGGAGGAATTAAATAATTGAATTTGGAGGGTTAATCTGACACTTGGCTTTAGTTTGAGGGATGTGCACTAATATAGCATGGAAATATATATTGGACATCGGAAGGTAACTGTTAGGTGAGTTAAGTTTGCAGACATGCACTGGAGGCATAAATGTTATGACCTGACACAATTGTTTTTGCCTTTATACACTGAGGAAATTTGATTTTCACACTTTGGGCTTCAAACCTAGGCATAAGGGACAAAATATGTTTTCCATGGCGTTAATTTTATATCTTTACTACAGAAGAAGTGCTGCTCTGACATAGTCTAGAATCATACATGAATGCAGGTGACAGTTTGAGCTGTTACACATGTATGTGTGTGATCTGACAAAGATTATTGAATATAGTTCCACTTGTGTATGTATCTTATCTAAATGTGAAGCCCATGCAAGTCCAGATAGCAGAATTATGCATATAGAAATATAGTAGACAGTCATATATATGAAAACACAATAATGGTGTCTCATCTTTCATACATATAATTCGTATCAGCTCCACTAGCTAAAGTGTTATAGGGGACAGTGAATATAGACTATGCTATATTAGAACCCAAGACCATGTGTATGGCAGTCCTACACTTACACCTGTTGCCACAAGAATGTTAAAACACTTGTCTTTTTTTTAGTTCATTGCTATAAATTGCACTGCCACAACATTAAAAATAGGTTGCATACCCTGTACTATAACCCAGGACCATCTGTACTACAGCCCTACACTTACATCTGCTGCCACAGGACTAGTTACATGAAATTTCCTAATTTCACAATCATCCCTAGGGTCTCTGTGTTAACTGCCGCTCAATGCCACTTAGTGTGTTTGCCCAGTGCCCAACAGAATTAATTGAATGTATCCAGTTTCAATTGTTGGCTGCCTGAGTCCTGTCTGCAGGTGTATGATAGCTGCAACTTCTGCGGAACCTTGCTAACTGCTGCACAACACCACTAAGCTCAGTTGCATGAGGAAAACAAAAATTGCATCAATGTATTGTTTTTGACCTTTGCCCATTTACAGGTACCCTGTTTGCAGGTGTTCTGCAGGTGTTATGTCTGCTTCCTGCGTGGCACATGAGTCCAGTCTGTACACTGCCTCACAGCAGACAAATGAGATAAGCACAGCCAAACACAACATTCATTTTCTCCATTTCTCATGTTTACGCTAAGTGGCGCATAGTGCAAACACTGCTCCCCAAAAGAAAAAAAAGGAAAAGTAGTTGTTATGAGGAAAAGCAATCTATGACATACACACTACAAAATGTTAGTACACATGAGATATTTCTACATAGGTCTAGATTTGAACTCTCACTCCATTGAACCTTCAAAACACAGTAAGGGTGTTGTATCCCTCTTTACCACAAAACAGCTTTGCAGCAGGGAACTGAAACATAAATAGAAGGGAAAGTAGTTCAAATGAAGCAAAGCAATCTTTGAAATAAACACTACTAAATGTTTGTTAGTATACATGAAATACTTCTACATAGGACTGCATCTGAACTCTCACTACAATGAACCTTCAGAACACAATGAAGGTGCCTTATCCCTCTTTGCCACACAAACAGTTTTGCAGTAAGGAACTGAAATTATTCTGCATACAGCCAAGTGCAACATCACCTATAACAGGTGTTATTTGTACATTTATTATTTTTGGATGTAGTGCACTAAGTGATCACACCACCAGTTATGACTATTGCTTGCAAATGTGCAGTTCTGTCTTACCTCTCTGTGCTTGTTATTCATTCTTCTCTTATCTGACCAGTAATCTGAGACATGCAGTTTGTAAACCATTCTATATCATTGTCCTGATATTAAATGGCAATGCTATAATATGCATTTGCCAACAAATTAAGGGGAGGTTGGATGTTAATGAACAGAACCTGTGAATTGTGTGCTTCCTACTTACATTTCCAACCTTGACAAAATTGCATCTAACACTTTGTAGTGTCTAACCTGACACACCCACTGGATGTGGGGCAGCCTGCATTGCTATTGTGTTTTCCTTCTCCCAACCAGTAATCATTCACAGTTGCAATCCATTACAAACAAACACTGATGGAGTGCCTGCACTATGTTTACATTTGAACATGGAGCCAAGTATTTAGGATTCAGCAATTGTAATGAGCTTACACATGATTTGCATCTTCACCATGCTGATAGCCCTAAATCTATAGGATAAAAGGCGACCATGTAGCTAGGTAGACTAAAGGTGAGGATACTTGTTTATGTGGAGAACACAGAAAATAGGCTATTACTTTGGGATATATTTGTACAGAGGATTATTGAACCTGAGAAGGTGTGCTTGCATTTTGTCAGCTACATACAGTATATACTGAAATGTAATTAAGAAAAATCTATTTAATGGTTATATATATATATATATATATATATATATATATATATATATTTATACATATATACATATATATATATATATATATATATATATATATATATATATATTGATTAGCAAAGGCTTTTACACTTTAATTTCTATGCATTAGTTAGAAGTGTACTGATGGCATAGGCATGTTTGTCAGGCCATTTCACAGATATACATGATACCTTAACATGGAATGTTCTGTAGTTAGAAGTGTACTGATGGCATAGGCATGTTTGTCAGGCCATTTCACAGATATACATGATACCTTAACATGGAATGTTCTGTAGGCATGTTTTAGGGACAATTCATTTTATTTTGATAGCACTTTTAGCATTTCAAAGATAGTTTGTTAGCAAAATGTGTCATTGCCTGTTCTTTTGGGCATGGATGAGCAAAGCTGCATTTCTGTTATGGCACAAACAAGGATATGTTGCTATTGTTACTCTCCTTTTTGCATCCTGTCTGTTGTTCATATTTCATATATATAGACTGTTTTGTTTTTCTCCAGTGGGTAATACTGAAATACTAACTTTTGTGTTTTATCTGGGAACAATTATTTTGTAATTATATGATACTTACATGTATTATCCTTCTGTTGTCTTTTAGGATACCTAGGACTATCCCACCCAGGTGTCTCAATCCTCAAAAAATACCCGTCACTGGCTCTGAGAATCAATTCATTGTTGAAGCTTTTAGATGACATGGTGCCTTCCTGCTTGAGAGGGAATGTGGAGATATGTCATGCAGAATGCAAATTTGGAAGCAGATCATGGCAGACATTAATGCAGTGGGTGGCTACAGCAGAATATGACCAGGTACACCTTAGGGCCACTGACATGATCTCATCTGCATGGAGGAGATCCGCTGCAGTGGCCCATGATCGGATGTGTACTGGGGGGCCTGCTAGACAGCCACCACTAACAGCAAATGAAGAGTTTCTGTCCACTGTCAGGGATCCAGACAGCTCCCAGGAAAGTGCAGAACAGCATGTCCTTGACATTGGTGCTACTGTTTCAGGGACAGCAAGTATGTCACAGAAGGAGCTTCTAGGTAGGCTTTTGTATCTCAGTTGTTAAATTCTGTTGTATAGCAAAAAATGTTTAAAAAAAATCAATGTGCTAATTCTATTTCACAAGAATTTTTTTGGGGGGGGATTGAAGATTGCTACAATTAGCAACACATTCTGATTACATACACATGGGTTTAGGTTGGACTTCTCATCCATGTTTTTGTTGAAAGTATAGTTAATGGACATATAAAGGGGAAAATTATTACCCCTGTATTACTGTTAATTGTGATGATGTCCTTTCCTTTTGTTTAACTTCTTCCAGGACCATCTGGCATACAGGGAAAACCATCATCTGCACATGGTAAGACAAACATTTTTATGTCAACACTGATGAGCAATTGAAAGAAATATTTTAGTGCGTGATATTGATGTCAGGACTGTTGTGTGTGTTGCTGTACTGTCTAATAGTGGCACCACTGTTATTTTGTTACCATATATTGGACTATAGTGGCATAGGTATTAAATGTTCCTGTGTTTGTTGTTTATTATCATAGGTGATCCTGACAGTGGAAGTGTGGGACTTCTACCACCTGATGTCAGAATATCAACAGACACTGATGACGGTGGACAAACAGCAGGGGATGCAGAGGTTGAACTTGACACTGAGGTTGACATACCACCATCCCCTGAAATTCCATCAGACACAGCCAGTAGGCCTATGCCTAACTATTCCAGTATGCCCTCAGATACTGGACATGTTGAGGGCAAGACAATTGATCAGGGAAGTGTGGTTACTGCAGCTTCAGTGCCTGTTGACTATAGCCATAGCCAAAGTGTGAGTGAGGTACCATGCAGGAGGGTTGTTAGGGGAGCTTGGAGGAAGCCTGCTGTCCATCCTTCACATGATCCAGGAGTTTCTTTCCATGCCACTCAACATATATGTAGGGCTATCATGGAGGAACAGGCATGTTCCCATAGGTGCTCCAGAGAAATGCTTAGGGTTGTAGATATGGCACAGGTTGACATGCATGACTGCCTCCACCATGTTGCCTATTCAATGGATCAGATGAATGACACATTGGAATGAGTGGTGACTGTGATGGAACATCTGTTGGGAGGGGAAAGGCATCCTCATGGGCATAGGTCAGCCACATCATCTGCTATTGGCCAACATGGCCATGCCCAATCACACTCCCACAGTGGCAGTACTTCCACTGCTCCGTCAATGGGTGAGTTGTCCACACCCAGACATGTCAGGCCATGGGCTCATTGTCCTGGACATCCTCATAAGAGGATCTCACCCAGAAGACATCAGTGACATTCAGATAGCAGCAGTGCATCTGATTGTGGGCGTGGACATGCCAGTGCAACTCCTGGCAGAGCCAGTTCTCTTGGTTGGGGAGTACAACGATGAACTGCCATGTCTACCAGACACAGCTCATACCTGTCCAACATACCAAGATGTAGAGCTAGCATTTCCCTTGGAGGACCCATATAGAAACACACACAACAGTTACATAGTTCAGCCATGCAGCTCAAAGCTCATTTTGTCTCACTTGTCATTTGTTGTTTTATCCAAATGCTTGCCAGCTTCTCTTTCTTACTCACACACACTCAATGACCTATTGTATCAGCCTAGGTTTCCTGCCCCCCCCCCAACACCCTTTGCAAGTGATAACTATGCCATATCCCTGTTTTGTATCTTTTGGATTCAGGGATACATAAGCGTTCTGTCTGATGCTCAGGGTGCATAGCTGACAGTGCTTAGTATATCTGCATCTGTGATGTTGAACTGGTAATTATACCTTTGACTTATATTGGTCTTAGAAAGTTAGACAGTTAATATCATCAAATTGTTTCCTTCTTTATTATTAATGATCTGGTGAGGGTTGTGAAGTCTGAAACTGTGACGTGTATCATTACTTTCTAACTTCTTTCTTCAATACGTATGGTGCTAAAATGAGGCCATGAGTAACCATCAGTACTTTTGAGAAATATGACTGCATGAATCTTTGATGCTTGAGGCCTATTACTAAATAATGAACACATATACAAGTCAAATAAGTCTTTGCTGTCACATGTTAAGGTAATTTCTGTACAAATCTCAACAAATCTCCCACGTTTTACTTGCTTACACTACAAAGTAACAACATGCAAGGATATGCCATTCATTCATATTATTACACAATACACTCCAGGTTCAACACTTACCTTGTAGATCCAGCAGTTGCAACAGTTTTATTTCAGGTTTAACTCTGTCTAGTGCAAGCAGTACACAGCCAATATATGGATGTAAAGGTTGTGGCAGTTGCTTGACATCACTGTTGTTATATGTATGTGCATAGGAGGAAGGTTTTAGGCCCTTACATGGTGAGTGAGCGTGCTATGCATTGTCTCTTAGCCAATGCAAGGGCATTTTGAGCATGGCTACGTCTGCCTACTCCCACAGCAGCTGTTGCTTCTCCCTCTGACTTCTCACCTGCGTATGGCTGTTGTGACCTTGGCATTGGTGGTAGGATGTGTGCTCCTTCCCCTTGTTGATCCTGCTGAAGCTGTTTTCTCAGGATGATGTTGTGTAGCATGGCACAAACTGTAAATATTTCAGGAAATGTTCATGGACTGTACTGCAGGGCTTCCCCAGATGTATCTAGGCACCGGAACTGTGACTTCAGCACCCCAAATGCAAGTTATATGATATTCCTGGTTTGAACATGTGTCTCATTATGGCGTTCATCAACAGGTGTGTGTGCATTTCTGATGGGTGTCATCAGCCACAGTTCCAGTGCATAACCTGCATCCCCAAGTAAATGACCCTGTGGGATAGCCCCCTCAGTGAACATTTGATACAGTTGGGAGGTGTGCCAGATACGTGAGTCATAGTAACTGCCTGGGTTGCCAGCACACACATTCAAGTTTATTCCCTTGGCTTTACACATAACTTGGCAGTTAACAGAGTGGAAGCCCTTTCTATTAATGTAGAACCTTCCCTGTTCCCCAGGTGGTGTGTTAATTTCTACATGGTTGCAATCTATGGCACCCAGTACTTCAGGCTAGTGTGCTACAGGGTAAAACTCCTGCATATTTCTGCTCCTATCATCAGGAGTACAGGGAAAATATATGTAGTCACTAGCATGATGGAGGATCCTGGATGCTGATGCCTGTGAAATCCCCAACATGCCACCTGTTGGTCTCTAAAAACTACCTGTAGCTAAGATTCTAAGTGCTACACATAACTTTGTCTCCATTGGGATGGGTTTCTCTTGGTTTGCCCTGGCTCTGAGTTGAGGGTGAAAGAAGTTACAGAGTTCCTGTAGTGTGTTTCTACCCATCCTGTAGCACTCTACAATTCTCACATCATGTAGGTTGTGATAAGTTACCCGGGGTCTGAAAACTCTTCTCCTTCTTGGCCATGGTCTATTAGCAGCAGCAGCACCACAGACTTCAGTTTGTTGCTTATACACATGAATTAAAGCAGCAGCAGCCCCTAACATTCTTTTTGTACAGACTCCTTTCCGTGGCTGTATTCTAATAAGTTTTTGAATTCGCAAGGAAAACCAGCACTGAGTCTACATGGTTGCTTTATAGCTTTTTGAATAGCTCCTTCTTCTTGGATTGGTTAATTAGCATACAGCTCACCTGCTTATGCTTTAATTTGCATGCCATTATGTCTACCTTGTTTGCATGGCTGTGAAAGGCTCTACACACCATGTAGAGACATTTACTAAATCCAAAACACAGTGTTACCATGTGAGCATCGTGGCGCGATGTGCACATGGTGGAAATGGACCATGTAGGCTTTAGTGAATCTGACCACATGATTATATAGACACCAGCACATCATTTATAACTAAAGAGTTGGACATGTGAGGAGTACTACTCTAGATACAAATATGTAGTTTTATTATTATAAAAGAACTAGAAATGGGCGAGGTCTAGCCTAAACACAGGTACATTATTTATACTTTGAACATGGATACAGGAGGTGAACTAGTTCAGACATGAGCACTTAATTACAATATTACAAGGGGAGCATGGGGAGTTAATGATTATGAACAATTAAGTACACCTTTACTGAGTGGGGAAGGAAGAACGGAAACTCCTCTTCTCATAAGTATGATATTCTACTGACAAGTAAGGTAGGAAGGGAGAGGGGTTCACTGTAAGCTAGGAAGAAGAATAAAACAAAACCTTATAAGAAACTTCTATGTGTGGAAGTTTTTTCAGTTCCTGTATGTCTAGTTATTCACCATATATTAAAAAGCAGAAAGAAATCAGAAAATGGTAGTAGAAGTAGCAAACTTAAAAATATCTTAAATAAAAAAAAAATAAAAACTTATTTTGAAATATTATTAATGTAATACAGAATTATTAACTCTATTAGGTATTCAGAAGTAATCCAACCAAGATACACAGTCTGTTTCCAGTCAAAAATCCTTTATTAAGCTAGGAAGGAGGATAACTGCACTCATTATACACACGATAGAAGGACTGTTACTTCATGTTTCAACTGACTGAGACAGACAGAACACATTGAAAATATGTTTCAACTGACTGAGACAGACAGAACGCATCGAAAATATGTTTCAACTGACTGAGACAGACAGAACACATTGAAAATATGTTTCAACTGACTGACACAGACAGAACACATCGAAAATATGTTTCAACTGACTGAAACAGACAGAACACACCGAAAATGGTTTTGTTATGCCAGTAGGGATAAGCAGTCATGCTTTCTGCTTCCTGCACTTTCTAAATGTGCTTGATATATCTCAACTGGAACAAACTGTATATACTATAAGCTTTATTCTGGTAATTGCTTTCACTTTTTTTTTTTCTTTTTTTTTGTAAATCCAAATCGTGGTGTGAATGTGCTATGTTTGGTGAAAGGCAGTGATACATTTCAAGGAAATGGATTCACTGCAGTGGGCTTCAGTGAAGCAGCTCTTACTGAGTAGTTTCCATACCCTTTTTGGCTTATATATATTTTATATATATTTTAATATATTAATATTTTATATATTTTACACACACACACACACACACATATATATATATATATATATATATATATATATACATATATATATATATATATATATATATATATATATATATATATGTGTGTGTGTGTGTGTAGAACCAATGGGAGTGTGAGTGACACAGGGGGTCATCCCTTTCTGCAAAAACACAGTTCTTTTTAAACTTATTTTTTGACCCGTGACTGTTTTCGTTACTCAAGAGATGTCAGTCTTTTTTGATGAGTTACATATGGTGATAGCAAAAGAGTCAGTATCTTGGAGTTCATAACAAACTTTATTTTATTTCAAAGTGCACTGAGCTAGGCCTTCTGCCCTTGCTCTATTGTTTCCCACATACCTGCTGAGAGATTACAAAAGATAAGTGTTTATTTTCAACTGCTTTCTGCACTTTCGGATTAACTAATATATGCTGCATATCTGTTTAAACTGTGCAACTGTATTTTACTGCATTGTTTAGACTGTCTGCTAATTGAATTCCTCTTACAATTGTAATTACTGTTCATCTACTTGTTTGCTCATTTTACTTGTTTGCTGCACTTGAAAAACACTAGCATAGACTAGTTTCAGTTTTTGCAGAATCTAGTACTGTTTGCGACCTTTGGAGCTTGCAAAACAGTTAATCTTTTGTCTGGAGAGCCCTCCCCCCTGTGCCATCATGGGAGGAAGGTACAATTTGGACTGATCTATCTAGAGTTACTGTTGCAGGCCACTGTCCGGGGCATTTTGATTGGATAATTTGAACTTTGCCTATTTCATGTTTTTCTGCTTTAATAAGTCTTTGTTTGAACCAGTTTGTGCTTGTTTGCTCAAAGCTGCAGATAGTTAGGCCTTCTGCCATTGTTCTACTGTTTACCAAATACCTGCTGAGAGACTACAAAAGTTAAGTGCTTATTTTCAACTGTTTTCTGCACTTACAGATTAACTAAAACAATATTTGCTGCATATCTGTTTGTTTAAACTATGCATCTGCATTTTACTGCATTTTTAGATTGTCTGCTAATTGAATTCCTCTTAAAAACTGTAATTACTGTTCATCTGCTTGTTTTTCTCATTTTACTTGTTTGCTGCACTTGAAAAACACTAGCATAGAGTAGATTCATGTTTTTGCTGACTCTGGTACTGTTTGTGACTTTGGAGCTTGTAAACCAGTTAATCTTTTGTCTGGAGAGCCCCCATGTGCCCTTGTGGGAGGAAGGTAGAGTTTGGACTGATCTAGCTAGAGTTACTGTTGCAGGGCACTGGTTAGGGCATTTTGATTGCATAATTTGAACTTTGTCTGTTTTCTGTATTTCTGCTTTAAAAAGCCTGTGTTTGAACTGTTTTGTGCTTGTTTGTGCCTGTTTGGACATCATACACTACTGCACAGAGGGATTGCTGGTTACAGATGCCTGTTCTCTAGCCTCATAAATATTACCTAAACCAGAGCTCTTCACACATAAACCTGTTAATACCTGCCCCTGCTGTATTTCCTCTTCAACTGCTATAGCCAGACCAAGATTATTCCTAGGACCATGAACTGTCAGTGTCCCTCCTTTTCTCCTACCAGCCTGGGTGACATGGGTCTACTGAGGCAATGTAGCAAGAGCCTCATGTACAAAGACAACCCCTACTTGTAAGTCATTCCTGTACCATTTTTGAAAGATGCACCTATATTATGAATCTGGAATCACAGCTCTCTCACACAATAGACAGCAATGCAGAGCGGGTTGTTAGTCCACCTACCACAACTCCTACTCATGACACACAGCATAGACATAGACCAACATATGCGGAGGTACTCGCAAAAAATCTACCTAAACACCAGAGACCTCCAAAACACATACATACTAAACCAACCATAACACCAAAAACACACAATACACACAATGACACAAGCACAAGTGTCTGACCATCAAAGCCCATAAGGCAGTGTACATCCACTCAAAATAGACTCTATAGTGAGACATACAGACATCCCCCTTAGCAGGCTGAACAAGGAGAAAGTCACAGTCAGCTGTCTTTCTGGTGCCAGGCTTTGTCAAATCACACAGGCACTTCAGATGTACCTCTCTGGACTACATTAAGGGAGACATGATTGAGCTCCCTGATTATGTCTCACAGGCAGGTGTGTCCCTAGCCTTGAGCAGCACATTACCCTCAGTGCTTTACCAGAGATGGTCATCATCTCTCACCCCTGGAATTGTGGCTACTGGCAAAGGCTCTTGCCACACCCATAGTGCCTTTTTTAGGCAATGTCACAAGGACAAAATTCCTAACATAAAAATTTCATCAAAAAACAACCTCAAGGTTATGCTGCTAAATGCTAGGAGTCTTACCATAAAACTACACTCACTGGAAGCAGTCCCCACCTTGGAAGACACTGACATCTGTGCAGTTACGAAGAACTAGTTCAAAGCAGTGGAGAGCACCCCAGCCATATCGGCTGACAGCTCCTACCACATGTTCAGACCATGAATGGAAGGCATGAAAACTAAAGGAGGCAGTGTATCAGTATTCATTAAAGATAAATACACTTCCAGATTGATTAAACAGCATGATTCCCTGGAGACACTTCAGGTACAATTAACTGTTGGTAGGACATCTATTCAAGTCATTGCCAGCTACAGGACCCCCTCCATGAACCAAGACACCCACGCTGCCTACTTGGAACTACTGGAATCCATCAAAACACATCCATTGACTGGGTAAATTACTTATGCTCAAACTCACTTGCCCAATGGCTCCTCGAGTTCATTAACTCCAACACCCTGGACTAGCTGGTGGACAGCCCAAATAGGGGTGACAACATCTTGGATCTGATGCTTATCAATATCGGGTACCATTGTAGCACCCCCACTGTGAGGTCGTTCCTTGTCAGATATGACCACAAATTGGTCTAATTCGAAGTAACTATCACAGTGGAACACCCCCCCCCCCCCCAGTAGCAACTAGACTAAAAAACTTCTCCAAAGCAGATTATATCCTTCTAAGGTTTATTATAAATAGCTTCACTGCACCTCCCATCTCAGATGGAACTGGCAACTATCCTGGGTCCTACACCAATGCTTTTTACAAACACCTTTATAACTGTATTGACGTGGCCATACCTGATAGGACCAAACAAGTTCTTCAAAGAAGAGCAAACCTGCCTGGTGTACAACTGCCATAAGCAGGCTTTACAATCAAAGGAAGAAATTGTTGTCCAGAAGTAAGAGAGAGCATGCCCTAAACTGAAAACGCTCCCTTCTCAGCTTAAACAAGCAAATAAGACTTCTTGTGAAGTCCTCCAAAGCAAACTATGAATCCAAATTAGTGTCCTCAACTAAGGACAACCATAAGGCATTCTTTAGTTAAATCTGTAGACTAAAAGGTAAGATACAGATTTGTGCCAAACTGGTAGTTAGTGATACTACATACACTGAGCCTGTGGACATAGCAAACCTGTTAGCTGTCAGGTTCTGTGAAAACTTCACTCCCCTGTCCCCAACACATATACCGCATGACATTCCTTCCACCTGTCCCCACCTTGTATCTCCAGAGAGCAGGTCATAAATGCCCTAAGGCCAAAAACACAGCATCTATGAGACCTGTTAACATCCCAAGTTGTGTCCTACATGGGCTCCAACAAAAATGAGCAACACCATCGGGTACTCTTTTCAGTCATAGTCTAAGCACCGGCTTCATCCCAGCTAAATGGAAAACGGCCACTGTTATCCCTTTACACAAGGATGGTGCTTCCACTGACCCTAGTAACTATAGATTTATTAGCCTGACTAGAATTATCTGCAAGGTCATAGAGCGGCTCATCATGGACCTTATCAACAAAGATATAGGTAATCTCCAAACACTTGACCCTACTCAGTTTAGATTTGTCAAAGGGAGATAATGCCTGTTAAACTTGGTGGACTTCTTCAAGACAGTCACCAGAGCCCTGCATGAGGGGAAAACTGTGTACACAGCTTACCTGGACTTGGCCAAGGCTTTTGACACTATCCTTCACTCAGGCATTATTGACAAACTCACCCAGCTCATTATCAACATGTATATTGTTATGTGGGTTGCTAACTGGCTCACCAATAGAACCCACACAGTCAAAATAGGGAATCTGCTTCCAACAGCAGACTCGTAACCAGTGGTGTTCCACAGGTATCAGTCCTGGGGCCTCTACTGTTCAGAATCTATTTCTCTGAAGTACAAGCAAAAACTAAAGGTCTGTGGCTGACAAGGTTTGCTGATGACTGCAAACTGGGAGCGGTCATAGAATCCGCCAAACGATGTCAATATCCTAAAAGAGGGTCTTACACAAACAAATGATTGGTGCTAAAGTCATGGTCTTAAACTCAATGCAAAAAAATGTTTTATCATCCCTTTTGTTAAGAGCGATGTTCCTGCTAACTACCACATCAGTAGAAACACCCTAAGCTTGTACTCAGTGGTGAGAGACCTAGGCACACAAGTTGACAGCAACCTTACCTTTGATCACCATGTCTCCACTGTGGTAAAAAGGGCATTCTATATTGCTCATCTCATAAGTAAGGGCATTGCCTCTGAAAAAAAAAAGTTATAATGTCCCTGTACTCTTCCCTCATTAGGCCAATAATTGAGTACAACACCCCCTTTTGGTATGTACCTTTCCAGGAACCTGCAGCAATTGTAGAGACCACAGAAGTTCCTCACAAGGAGAATTCAAGGTATTCAGTATATGTCCTATGTGGATCAGCTGAAATCACTGTTACTTTACTCCATTTTATACAGACCACTCAGAGGCAATCTCTGCCTTACGTATAATGCAATCTCTGACTCTGACTCTGCTTTACTGGAAATGCCGCATATCCATAAGTCAAATGGCTCACAGATTACTTGCTCTAAAGACCTTAACCTTGCAAGTGACATTAATAGAACCTGCTGGAAGGACAGATTTGTCTCCCAGAGGTTACTGCACCTGTGGAACTGACTTCCAATTCATGTCAAGTATAGCACCTCTTTGGCCCTCTTCAAGTGCAATCTGGGCGATTGGATGGGTAACCATAAGTTCACCTCAAAGGTTCCACCTGTGTCTCTTTCAGAAAGGAACAATAGATGCTGTTCGTGGAAACAAGGGCAGAACTTTGCTGTGCTTGTAAGGACCCTAGAGCCATTAGCCTAGTAACTTTTTATGATCCTATAAAGAACTGTGTACTTCTGGCAGTCTTACTACCATCCAACAGATCATCATGTTTCATTATTTAAATCTTAAGTGAAATGTATTTGGCAGGGGTGTTGCACCCCACCCTATCCCTCCCATTTTAGGCCTCAAAATTTAGTACCTTTGAGACCTCACTTATTTGGAGGAAATGGAAAACATATTTCTTTTTTCTATTGGTAGGTGAACTGTCAGAACTGATATGCATATATATATATATATATATATATATATATATATATATATATATAGGTCTACTTCAAATTGAATGAAGCCCATATCACCAAGACCAAGTTACCAAAACTCCAAAATAACAAAACATTGCAATAATAAACTCAGAAACATGAAAACAGTTACTGACCTGCAGTCAATTGTAGCAGTAGCTAACTAGATGTACATATGCCCTTTTCCACAAGGTAGTGTGATTATGGAGTTGGTATATTTAATTTAGGCGGGGGGGGTTCAGGGGGGTTTGCCCCCCCCCCCCCGCAAAAGCAATGTACATACTTTTTAGTACTGTTTCTTTAAGGTATTGTGGACTTATGGGAAGGGTTAGTAGTAGGGTGGTGGTGTAGCAGTGCTGGTCATTTTTTGTGTTTTGTTTTTTTACGGAAAGTGAGCGTTATTCGAGATCTTGAGTTTTGTTATTGTAGTGTTTCATTATTTTGTAGTTTCAGTAACTTGGTCTTGGTTATATGGGTTTTGTTCAAATGAGCGTTCGCTCTTGAAGTAGACCCATAGAGAGATAGAGAGATGAAGGGTATGAAGCAGTGTCCTACATTGTGAGCCACAGAAGGGGTTCAGATCCCTTTCAAGGCAGTGTTTTCCTTTTGATGCTTTGCATCATTCAAGGCTTGTAGTTAATATATCAGAAAGTTCTGCTTATATCACATCAAGTAGACATGCCCTTACGTCCTGAGCTGTTGCGACCAGGGCCACAGCCATATTTACCTGGATCCCATTACTTATCCCATTTTAAAACGTTAAAACAATTAAATAGCTACATTCAGGTTTAGATTTGTATTACACAAACTAAAAACAGACATTAATGGCCCTGTTAGCTAAAAATTGATATTCAAACTAAATCCTTCAAGGTGTGAATTACTGTTTTACCTAATCTCGAAAATGATTCATCTCATTAAAATTCATAACAGCAACACAACATCCAGGTTGGGTATGCCCTACAATACAGAATAAGTATTTTCATAGACAATATCTGAGGTATGTATGTCTTACAGAAACACTTATGTCAAAAGAATCATAAACATACCTTGAAGATTATTTCTGTCCAAGTGTCTGCTCACCCATGTATCCCTCCTTCTGACTGTCTAGCCATCTATCCATTCATCCATCCTTCTGTCCATCTTCTTTTCCAACTATTCCCCCATCCATTCATCTGTCTGTCTTTCTATCTAGCTATCTGTCTACCTATCCCTTTTAATACCCATTTATATAGTTCAAGGTCATTAGCCATTTATTTATTTATTTATTTATTTGTTTGTTTATTTCAGCTAGTGTATCACTGTAAATGAAGTATACACGAACACACACACACACACACACACACACACACACACACACACACACACACACGCATAAACAGTTAATAAAATGAGTAATATTTCAGGCATGATTTTAAAACATTTTGAGTGCTAGAGCAAAAAGTTATATCATAGATTGCATGGACCACAAGTAACATCTACGTTAGTGACATTCCAAGCACAGGCGGAACCATGCTGGCACAGTATGCAGACGATACTGCAGTACTTTATAAATCCACTCAACCTGGTTAATCTCCAAAAGACTCCAAGTGGCTGCTGATGCTCTAGAAACTTGGTTCCATACCTGGTGTATTGAGATTAACCCAGAAAAAAGCACTGCAATATGGATGAGTAGACGCTTCTTATATCCGGACAAAATTATTACAATGTTCAACAAAGCCATCCCTTGGAAAGAATCTGTAAAGTACCTCAGAGTTACAATGGACAAACTACTTTCCTGGAAATCACACATAGAAACTAACGTGGTGAAAGTATGGAAAACTTCTAACCAACTTTACCCACTAATGAATGGGAGAAGTGCCCTGAACATCATAAACAACTTGCTTCTCTACAGGACCACAATCAGAGCTTAGATGCTCTACGCAGCACCAGTATGGGGATACGCACCCTTCAGTCACATTTAAACTCTCCAGAGACTACAGAATAAGATCCTTAAACTTATCCTAGATGCCCAATGATTTGTAACCAATGAACAGCTGGACAAAGACACCCACTCACCAACCATGAAACAACTTATTCAAGACTCAGCTGCTAAACTATTCATATAACTGGAAAACCACCCACAGGATGACATCAAGTCAATGATGAATTACAACGACTGCCACTACAGAAAACATAAAAGACCCAGAGCAAGTCTGGACAGATAATCTGTCTGCTATAATAACCACCCAATGTGCAGATCTGATTAGCTTTAGATAACATAACAACTGCCAACACAAATCCAAGAAGATTGCAACCACAAAGATGAAGAAGAGAGAGAGAGAGAGAGAGGTTAAGCCTTGGGCCTCCATTGGAGCAGAGGATTCAAGCATCAGCTTGTAGAACCTCATTCTTCGTCAATAGGTTTTGGTTTTTATTTTTATTTTTAACAAACAAAAAATGACAACACACCATGAGCTACTACTATAGAACTATATTTAAGAAAACACTTCTCCTAAGCTTCATCAAGTCCATCTAATACAGTGGTTCACACTTTGATCATTGAAAATGTATAATTTTATTTGGCCATCACCAGACTTTATTAACCTGTTTTGTAATGCATGTAATATGAGAGGTTGTGTCTGCATTAGTGGGGCTAATATTCCTTAGAGCTAATTATGAAAGCTTTGTTACATAACTTTTTCCAGTGTGACTTGCCCCTATCAATGCTTATATCACATGTAATATGAGAGGTAGTGCCCACTTTTGTAATGGCAATGTACACACATAGCCAAGACATACACACCTCTGCAGGGGGTTATAGTTGCGCACACGCATGCACTGAGTTGCCATTGTTGGGATTAGAACCCCTACCTAACCATATATTTATCACATGCACCACAGACCTTTTATGGGACTTATATCTCCTGAAATATGTTAGGAAAGACTAATCTTTTATATAGCAAAAAGGTTTACAGTGCCATCTTGTAAGAAGCTGATATACATGGTTAATGTGACCGGTCCCCCTTACATATACATGATTAATGTTTGAGACCTCAAAACCTTTTTGTAGGCTTTCTGTGCTCATGGAATAAAAATGCACCAAGTGACTAGCTGTAGACTATAAAAAACCTCTAATAAAAATAAGAATCTCAGATCTTTGAGCATAGGCAAACTGTGTCTATAGTGTAAATAATACACCAAGACTTCCTGGCTAGGAGGAACAGCAATAGATTACTGAATTCCATCCTCAGACCCATCAGAACTTTAAAAGAGGCACAGAACAGACACCAGCACCAGGATCCACAGGAGAACAAAAGATAAGGAAGCACAGCACTCACTTTTACAGTAGACTATAAAACAATCAGAAAGATCATGACCAACAACTGGGTGGTAATTATAGACAGCAAACAACTGAAAAAACTCCTAGGACCCCATCCTTGTTTTGTTTAGTTTTCAAGAGAACCAGGAACTTTTGGGATTGGGTAGAGTGCAAATTCAGACCAGAGGAGGGCAAAAGAGGAACTTACCTCTGCCCCCCCCCCTTTGCAAATACATGCGTAACAAGGACTACATCATTTGTCCAGTACTCAGGAGAAAAATCAACAGCACTTGTTCTGGCAATTGTAACACTGGTTTTGTGATGTACTGTATACAGTGTAATTGCTGCAATTGTTTTTACACAGGGAAAATTGTGAACAAGTTCAAAATTAGGGTGGCACACCACCTGTCTGACATCAGACTCCAGATCCTCAAAAAACAACTAGCAAAACACTGCTGCAATTTCTGATACTATGGTGGTCTCTACTTCCACATCCTAGACAAGCTCACTGTGGGTCCACTCAAAGGAAACAAAATTGCCATCCAAGGCAGATCGGGCTGGTGCCCACTACCACCCTGGTCTAAACTGAAGCATTTCCATTAAAAGTGAATTTTCCCTCAGGAAACTAAACCATACATCATGCAGCTGAAACATCTGTGCTGTTTAACCCAGGATTTGGACAGAAATTATTAATTAACTTTAATCACTGCTGTTAATATAGGGGGTGGCCATGGTGGTGCAGCAGTTAGCGTTGCCGTCTCACAGCAAGAGGTTCTCCAGTTCAATCCTCGGCTGGGGTGCCTTCTGTGCGGAGTCTGCATGTCCTCCTTGTGGTCGCGTGGGTTTCCTCCAGGTGCTCCGGTTTCCTCCCACATTCCAAAGACATGCTGTAGGTGGATTGGACACTCTAAATTGGTCCTATTCGTGAGTGCGCTTGTGTGTGTGTGTGTGTGTGTGTGTGTGTGTGTGTGTGTGTGTGTGTGTGTGTGTGTGTGTGTGTGTGTGTGTGTGTGTGCCTTCTGTGGAAGGTTGGGCACCGGTCTGGCAACTCGACACTGTAAAACTCCACTGCCAATCATGAGCAGACAGGTGATCCGCTGTGGTGACTCCTAACCGAGAAAAGCCAAAAGAAGAAGATGAAGAATCACTGCCAGGAGCGGCCCTAGGTCAACTGGCGCCCTAGGCAAAAGGGCTCCTCGGCACCCCCAACACATTACCTGGTGCCCCCATTGTGGTCTACCTACACCAAATAAATACTGGAAAAGCACTCCTGCTAGACCGGTGCTCTAGGCGGCTGCCTAGTTGGCCTATGCCTAAGGCCGGCCATGATCACTGTTGTTAATATGAAAAAAGCCAATCAAGAAATTACATTTGTAAATCACTGCATCTACTTTGGAATTATTTATCTGGTGAACTAATAACATGGGAAACAAGCCACTCTTTATGTATGTACATATGTATGCATACATATATATTTGTGATGTAAAGTTGTGTACAAATCAAAACAGTAGCTGTTATGAGTTTGAAATGCTTTTTACCTCATGATTTGCAGAAACTTAAACAGCAACCTTCAGTTATTTGAAAATGTTGTCTACCAGTCATTTGGGACTTGGACTTTCCTTTTGTTGTTAGATGTGAGAAAAGGGGGCCAAACCTTAGCCTCCTAGTTTGATTGACAGCCCATACCCAGACTGATTACATCAACCCCTTGTACCATCTAACCACGCCCCCAGGCCCCATGGTACCACCCACCTTTCAGGAAAACTGGTTAACTGGCCCTTCCACATGATCTCTTCCAGTTCACAGCCCTTTATCTAGCCAAGCTCAGTGCTACCTAGGCCTATTTTACACTGACTTCACCACTTGGAACCTGAAGAGAGGAAGAATCTGAACAGCAGAACCCTCACTGACTGCTAGATTCAGGAAAAACTTCATAATGAAGACCATATACTGGAACACCATAGAACCACGCTCTGACACCAGGGGCATTCTCCCTCTCACTGCAGCTACCCCACAGTAACCAAGTATAAATACTGTAGCCACCTGGCCTGCATTTAACAAAATTTCTATAATCTGCAGTACAATGAAAATTGTAAGTAAAGTTTGGCACTACTCCACACTGTTATATTCTTTACACCATAGTCACAGTTTGCCTATGCTTAAAGAAAATCTGAAATTCTTATTTTTATTAAAGGTTTTTTACCTTTGTACTCTGTTTCTTGTTAGCTCTGTCACCCTCTGGGTCACAGGTGGGATTCTAGACTTGACTCAAGCCTTCTGGATTACCTCTTGTTTTCTCCTTCCTAATCAGATCACACACACTCTGTATGGCACTGAAAGCAACTGTTGCTGTTAGCAGTGTGTTTTTGAATATTTTTCTTTCAGCGTGTGTGGTCAACTCTGCTATAGCTTGCGTTGGAGGTATTAAGAAGAGGAAATCTTTCTGTCTTTTTCCCTGTTTGGAACTGCAAGTTTTATCTATTGTGTTTCTACAGCAGAATACAGCAGCAAGAGAGAGTGCAAACATATTTTCCAGAACTCTAGTGTTTACCCCTCTCCACAGTTTTGTGTCTGTGAAGATTACTATATTTAAGTCAGAGAGGCACAATTCCCCATACAGGGCTGTACGAGGGGGTTATCTCCCAGAAGGAACACTTTCCTCTGTAATTATTTATTTATTTATTTATTTATAAAAGTGGTCTTTTGCATGTATTTAATTACTCTCAATGATTTTGTTTATGCTTGCTGTAGATGATAGTTCTGGATTTATTGTATTTATCCACAAAATTTCAGCAGGATATGATAGATGAGATGACAAACAAAACAAAATTTGGATTCTTTTTTTTATTTACACTGTTATTTCATAAATGATTTACATAATCTTAGTGTTTCCAGTTACCCTTGTTTTTGTCCAGTAGATATAAATGCATCTGCCTCCTAATTGCAATACAGTGGCCTTTGCTGTGTAAAATGCAGAGTAAATAAGTTAAACAGAGATCTCAAAGTATGCATCAACATCACATGCTCAAAAGAAATATAACCTAAAGTTCATCATACAGCACTCCTGTGTGCACAACCACACTTGAAATGTAGAAATGTGGATTAGGCAAAATGTATTGAATGCTACTCCAGTATCATGCCATGGTTTGTGTGACCTAAAGTGATGAGGTCATCCAAAGCTCTTTATGTTCTCCTGCAGCAGTTTTCGTGGTTCTGACCCTGACTAGGTCCCTTCATGTACAGCTTTACCATATATATCTGGTTACTGTTCAAAATACCTAAAACTTATTTGACTGAAAAGTTTGTGTGGGTGTAAAAAATACTGAAAGCACAAATGACTGAATGCTCATTTCTAAATTATAGCAAGTAGGAGTGTTCAGGAAAAGGAATGTTTGACTGAAAAGGTTACAACACTTAGTGTGTATATGTGAGCGCTCCTTGGATAGCGTTAGAGTAAGAGTTAGGTAAAGGGATAAATATTGTGTTTTGTGCGTTTGGTGGTTTGTGTGTTCGGTGTCTATTGTAATGGTACTACTAGGAGAAAGGCTGTTTAGTAATAAAATATGTAGGGTTGGGTTTAGGGTTAGCATACATAAATATGGTGGGGCAGAGATGCAAACCTTAACCTGAATCCTAATCCTGTCCTTACCCATTACCCTACATATTACATTACTAAAAACCCTTTCCCTTTCACTTCCACTACCAAATCATATGATGTTGGTTTTGTAACTTGGGTTTATGATACAAGGCTTTTAAGTTGGATAGAATTATTCAATGTTTTATAATTCAGCATTAGTAGTATTAAGTGCTTTGTGCATTCAGTCTCACTTGAGGTTCTGTGTTTTGTTTATTAGTTGTTTAATGACATTTTCATATATATATATATATATATATATATATATATATATATATATATATATATTCTATAAAGTATAACCATAAATGGCATTCTGTTATGCACGTTTAACCTCCATAATACATCTTGGTCCACAAAGTTAACTAAGTGCTGTTTAGCTGTATTTCTTAAAAATATAACACTTATTTGATTGTATGAGAATGTTACTGCAACCCCCCAGCATGTGACTTGGGATATTTAACAACCACAAAGCCTGTCAGTTTAAAAAGTCAATAAACTTATAACATCTGATGAGCATTCACACCTGTGCTATACAAAGTATGCAGAGATATTTATTAAAAAAACACCCATCATGTACCCCAGATATAATTCTTACTTATTGCACCCTGTAAAAGAAAAGACATATGTAAAAGAGTCATGCTCACTGCAGTTCATTGTTTATCATATAGTCTTCATTCTTGTCTGAATTTGTGATAAATTTCTTTTTCTTTCCAAAAGTTGAGAAACTGTTTTTGGAGTGTGGGTCAGTGAAACCATCATGTTTGTTGAGCACTACAGTTGGGGTGCCAGGGATGTAAACATTATGTTGATAATCCTGTGGAGGCTGACTTTGCGTACACACTGCTCCATATCTTGGGGTCCATGCACGATGTGAAGTTGGAGCAGCAACTGAAGGAGACACTGATTTACGCTCTGCAAGGATGCAAAAAGGGGAGAGACTGTCATTCATTAATATTTGTGAATTGCCTTCATATATTTATAATCAGCTACACTCCTGTGGGATTCTTCATGCATTACAACACAAAGTTAGTTTTGAAAGAAAACCATATGCATAAGTGCACATACAACCCAAGATATGGTAAAATAATAGCAAACTAACCAAGAGTGACCTCAAGTCATAACTTACAGAAAATTAGTGAAAGGGTTTGCCTTAATCCAAAGCTTTCTTAGCATTCTAAATTACATTATGCCAACAAGAAAAAAATAATTCAAAAATGAGGATTTATGTGATACTTTCTTGTTGCAGTTTATGACAGAGAAAACTGTATCTGCTGTACTATTGTCTGACAACAAGCCTCTGGAGATGTACCAGTATATAATGGTGCCTGTTGAATGTTTGCAGATTGCATTTGCAATCCTTAAAGCAGTGAGTCTTTTTGAATAGGGAGAATATACAGTAATTCTAAGACTGCAGTATGTCCGAGTGTGCCCCTTACTCTGAGGGGCAGCACCCCCAGCATTAGTATGTATAAGTAGCTGCAGTGTGTAGGGGGTGCTTGTTTCAGAATCCCATTCAATTTTGTAAAGCTTTGACTTTACATTTTGAACTGTCCTGACTCACAGTAATGAATCTTGCTCATTCATTAGGAACTGTCACCAGGATTCCAGAAATAAATGCGGTCCAAGTGTACCATGCAATACCAATCAGTCACCATGCACTCAAGTGTAAAACCAAGGATTACACTAGTCCTCATTTAGTGTAGGTTAATGAGGACTGCTGGAGCTCTATGCCTGATTCCTAAAGGGGAATCAGACTTGGAACACTAAAACATTTCAGAGTTTTATGTACTGGCAAGGCATGCCAATATAAAACCTAGAAGCAACAGAGGAGCCCATAGAAGTCTATGGGTGGTTTCAATGAAGCAACAGCTTTACCAGGAAGATGAACTTGGAATTGTAAGCAGTACATGGTGAGAATCCAGACTGCCTGCAGTAGCAAGTTCCACTACTGGGTAGGGAGATAATGCAGAACAGGCAGATGACATCTTGTATGTGCAGTGAGGCTATGTGTGAGTATTCCCTGTGTTTCAGTGGGGACTACTTGCACAAGTAAAACACATAACAAAAGGCAATACTGTCTAGTGACTAGTGTCTCAGCATGCCCGTCCCAGTTCAAAGAGGCTTAGACCATAGGATCATAGGAAGTTATTAAGATATTAGCCCTGAGGCCCTTACAAGCCTAGCTAAGAATTTAGCCCATGTTCTGAAAAGTCAGCTCCTGATGCCCTGTCCAGTAGGGACACAGGTGAAATTCCAGGGGTGTATTTTCTAATCCCCATCCAGTTATCCAGGTGCACTTAAAAAGAGATAATGAGGCACTCTGCTTGATGTGGAGAGGTAGTCTATTCCACAGAAGGGGAGTCTCTGGGACATAAATCTGTCCCACCAACAAGTTCTATTGATGTCACAGACCAGGCTGAGGTTGCAAGTGCGGGTTACGCGAGTGGAGCTTGACTTGCGGATATGCAGCAGTCCCATCAAGGTGGGGTCTGAGATTGCTTTGTATGCCAGACAGAGGTCACCTCTGAGGAGTCTGTATGAAACTGAGTAGAGGTACAGGGCTTTTAGCCTATCTGTATATAGGGCAGATGCTCTGGATTCTCCTGGTGAGGAACTTCTGTGGTCTCTCCAGCTGCTGCATGTGCTTTGTGAGGTATATGCCGAAAGGGGCGTTGTACTCAATAATGGGTCTTATAAGGGAAGAATACAGGGATGTTATGACCTCATTGTCCCTGAATGAGATACCCTTCCTAATGAGTTAGGCCATTTAGAAAGCTTTCTGTACAATGGAGGCAATATGGTGATCAAAAGTCAGGGTGCTATCAACATGGGTACCCAAGTCTCTCACGACTGATAGCATGCTTAGGACCTTATTATTAATGTGATAATTTGTGGAGACATCCTTCTCCCCAAAGGGGATGATGATGCATTTTATGGCATTCAGTTTGAGGCCATGTTTCTGGCACCAGTCATTTGTTTAGGTGAGAACCTCTTGGAGGATGTTCACAACACAAGGGGAGTTGATGACAGCACCCAGCTTGCAGTCATCTGCAAACCTGGTCATCCATAGCAGACTGGTTTTGGCCTGCACCTCAGAAAAGTATATCTCAAACAACAGAGGCACCAAGACCAGTCCCTGGAGTATGCTGCTCATTCCGGGTCTAATGCTTGAGGTGGCTTCCTCTGTTTTGACTAGGTGTGTTCTATCAGTTAGCCAGTTTGCTACCCATCTGGTAACATATGGACTGATGCCTAGTTGAGAAAGTTTATCTATTATACCTGAGTGGGGAATAGAGTGGTGAGGTCAAGGTAGGAGGTATGCACAGTCTTCCTCTCATCCATGGCTTTGGTAACTGTCTCAAAGAAGTCAAACAAATTTAACAGGCATGACATCCCCTTGACAAAATCAAACTGTGTGGGATCGAGTGTTTGGAGGTTGCCAATGTCCTTGTTAATGAGGTCCATGATAATCCATTCCATGGCCTTGCAGCTCAAGCTAGTTAGGCTGATGGGTCTATAATTTCCTGAATCGGTGAATGCTCCATCTTTCTGCAAAGGGATGACAGTGACTGTCCTCCACTCAGCTGGGATGAAGCTGATACTCAGGCTTTGGTTGAACAGGTGCCTAATGGTGCTACAAGTTCCTGCCTGAGTTCATGAAGGATGCAGCCTGGGATGTTATTGGGTCCCATGGAGGCTGCATTTTTTTGCCTTTGAGAGGGCAGTGATGACTTGCTCCCTAGAGATTAAGGGAGGGGGGGCACATGCTGGGGATGCCCTGATTTACTGATAGGGGACAAAGGGGTGAAGTTTTAGTTGAACCTGCCAGCAGGTTGGCTATATCTACGGCATTTGTGTATGTGGTGTCCTTGACCACCAGTTCTGAGCATATCTGATTGCTTCCTTTGAGATTGCGGACATATGTGAAGAAGGCCTTATGATTTACTTTAGTAGATGTGGCCAGTTTGGTCTCGAAGTTTCCTTTGGAGGATTTCACTAGTGCTCTTATTTGCTTATTCAGGCTAAGGACAGATTGCTTCCAATTAGGCACTTGCTCCTTCTTGGTCCTGGACAGCAATTTTTTTCCTTTTATTATAGAGTTTATTTATTGCAGATGTCCACCAGATAGGACAAAATCTTCCTCCTCAAGGAAGAGTAAAGCTATCAGGTGTTATTGATCCATGCAGCTATATAAATGCTTGTATAGTACTTTGGTGTAGGTTTGGACATTTGTGCCAGTTTCTACAGAGGGGGAGGGGCAGTAAAGCTGTTTATACTTTCCCTCAGGAGGTTATAATCAGCTTTGGAGAACTTTTTTTGTTTGACTCTAGCTCGGGGGGGGGGGGGGACAAGGAAGATGTTGACTTTGAAAGTGACTGCTTTGTGGTCAGATCTTACCAGGGAGGATGACACTATAAGAATGCTGCAGTGGTTACTCATGTTGGTTAATACCAAGTCCAAAATATTATCACCTCTTGTGGGGGTGTCAACCAGCTAGTCCAAGGCATTTGCATTGGCGAAATCAAGGAATATCTGGGCATTTGTGTTTTGGCATGAGTAGTTCTTCCAATCTATGGTTGGATAGTTAGAGTCACCCAGGATAAGTGTAAAGGGTTGAATGTTGATAGTTTTGAAGAGGTCCAGATAGGTGGAGTGGGCATCTTGAGTCAAATTTGGGGGCCTTTAGCTAGCTATGATTTGAATAGGGGTCTTGTCAACAGTTAACTGCCCCTGGAGTGTTTCCTGTGCATCATACTGTTTGACCACCCTGGAGGTGTGTATGTATTTAATATATATTGAAACTCCACCTCTTTTGCTTTGCTGTCCATGGTTTAGGGTCTGAATGCATGATAGAATGAGTAACCTGGTAAGGCTGGGGAGCTCTCCGCAGCTTTAAACCAGGTTTCTGTGACTACACAAAAGTCAGCATCTTCCAGGTTTATGAATACTTTCAATGAGTGCAGTTTCATGTTTAGATTCCTAGCGTTTAGTAGCATGACCTTTAATTTCTGTTTTGATGAAATTTTCATGTTGGTAGTTTTGACCTCATGGCATTGCCTAAAGAAGACAAGAGCCTTTATCAGAAGCCTGAAGCCCAAGTGAGACAGATGCAGGCCATCTCTGGCAAAGCACCATGGTCTGTTGATCATGTCTTCCTAGGCTGTCAGGTACTGGATCCCCTTGCAATGACACCAGAAACTAAGCCAATTGTTAAAGTCAATCATTTTCTGGTTGTATTGGGGCATCATTCTAGGTGATGGTAGGATGCTGCTTGAGGCTAGGGACATACCTGCCTGGGACACATGCTCAGTGAGCTCAATCCTTTCTCTCTTCATATACTCCATGGAGGTACATCTCAACTCATTCATGCCAACATGGACTATGACAGAGTTGTAACAGTACCGGTTGTTGATAGACTTGAGTGCATGTGTGATATAGTGGAATCTGTCACCTGACAAACAATTAACTGTGACTTTCTCCTTATCTAGCCAGGTGGGGGGCACATCTGTGTGTCTCACAATATAGTCACCTATAACTAATATTCTGAGTTTATGGTTAAGCCTTAGTGGCTGTGAGATGCAGGTGTGTGGACTATGTGTGGTGTGTGGTGTGGTGGGTAGTGGAGTTTGCGTGTGTTTTTGCCTTGGAGGTCTGTTTTGTTTGGGTATGTTTTTATTGAGGACCACCGCATATATGGGGGGGTGTTGTGTAGGTGTGAGTGGTGTTTGAGGTGTGGTGCTTGTGTTGACAACCTTCTCAGTGTCAGATATACTGGCTTGTGAGGGAAAAAACATAGATTCTAGGTTCTTAATACAATTGCATCTCTCACAAATTGTGTTCCTAGGTAGTAGTAGTAGAGGGTTGTCCATATACATGAGGCAGTTGCTACACTCTCTCAGGATGCCCATATCAACCAGACTGGAAGGAAAAACTGTAGGAAATTGTCCATCCATATTTGTCAGAGTCTGAGGGAGAGAGGCCAGAAAGAGAGCCAAAGGGGTAAAGGGTGGAAAGTCTAAGATGAGTACTACTAGCTGATTACACAAGTGCTACTAAGGGAAATTTTGTAGCTTGAATACCTCACAATGGGTTAAAAACAGTGGAGCTGTGGCGTGTGGTGTGCAAATACCATAAAAAAATAGAAGATTCTAGTAACATAGACATCTAGCCAATCCTGATAGCCCCTGCTCCCTTTACCAATCAGCTTGTGCCAGACACGGTCCAGGCAGCCCTGCTACTCTCACTAGCTGAGAAGATAGGCCTCTATCAATACAAAATGCCTGCCAGAAACACAGAAGGCAAACCCAAGATGGCTGCCAGAAATACAGAAGGCAAAAACAAACAACTCTGGATGCAGAAAACCTGTATCCAGACTATGCTACTCAATTTAAGGGTTAAGAACACAGTAACCCTCACAGAAAAGCACAAATTAACCACTTACAGATAAAAACAGAACTCACAGTATGAAAAAAATGCAGTTACACAGTAATGAAATGCAGCAAAATGCAGTTAAACAGTAATGAATTGCAGTAAATAGCAATGAAATACAGTTAAACAGTACTGAAATGCAGTTAATCAGTAAATTGCTTTAGAACAGTGCAAATGTGATAAATTAGCTATAAGGCACAGATAAAACAGTATGCAAGTGAAATGCAATGAAATTGAAAAATAAATGAAAAAGCACTTATATTGGTCTTCGTCTCTTGGAGCCTCAGGAATTTTGTAAAACTTCCCAGATATGATACACCTCAGCAGAGCATGGTTCAAACAAGCCCAAACCAGTTCAACCAAGGGTTTTAAATACCACAAAAAACAGAAGATTCTAGTGACACACAAATCATGCAAATCCTGCTAGCCCCTGCTTTTTTACCAAATCCATTTGTGCCAAACAAGGTCCAGGCAGCCCTGCTACTCTCACTATCAGAGAAGATAGGCCCCTACCAACACAAGATGGCTGCCAGAAACAAAGAGGGCAAAGATAAGATGACTGCCAGAAACTCAGAAGGCAAAAACAAACAGCTCTGGATGCAGCAAACCTGTATCCAGACTATCCTATTCAATTTAAGGGTTAAGAATACAGTAAAACTCACAGAAAAGCACAGATTAACCACTTACAAACAAAAACAGAACTCATGGTATGAAAAATAGAGTTAAACAGTAATAAAATGCAGTACAACCCAGTTAAACAGTAATGAATTGCAGTAAATAGCAATGAAATACAATTAAACAGTAATGAAATGCAGTTAATCAATAAATTGCTTTTAAACAATGCAAATGTGATAAATTAGCTATAAGGCACAGATGAAAACAAAAGGCAAGTGCAAATGCAATAAATAAGCGAAAATAAATGAAAAAGCACTTAGACTGGTCTTGGAGCCTAAGAAATTTTGTAAAATGTCCCATAGACGATGCACTTCTGCAGAGCTTGGTTCAAACAAACCATGCTATCCGCCATGCATTCATTTCTCACCTATTATATAGTTGGTGCTTTTTGTACAGGATGGCACCTGACCTGTACAGCGCCACCTGTATTTCTGTTCTGGTATAGCAGGCAAGTATTCTGCCACAGAGGTAGAGCTGTGGCAATAAACTACTTCAGTAAACTCATCAGGTCTATCAAGTCCTCAGGTGGAATTCTGTTATGCCAGGAAAGAGTACTGAATTTCATTACCACAGAAAGTTGGAGAAGCTCATTACACATCCTTAGTTTAGTAAGTATACCTTCTGTTCCTTGTATGTAGGGGTGAGGAACTACTTTTGGTATCCCCATTCCCCCAGAGTGATGATGTCATACCTGGAGTAGGGACATAAATCAGACTCAGAACAATGAACTGAGATGGCACAGGCTCTCCATTGTGTTACTTCAATCGTTATGGCATCTGGTCCAGGATATAACATGCATACAGTATAACAGCGGCCCACTTAATTAAACTGAGCACCCACCTCGCCAGTAAAAGCATTCTGATTATATTTACTGACTATAATGCATACTGTAATGGATAGCAATGCTGTGACATAACTGGATATGCCAGACTGCACAGTGTAATTACAGTAACTCATAAAAGACATTACAATTCTGAACACAATAAATTGATCAATATTGTAAAGATTTCAGCACTACTGGTGTTTTTTGGGCCTTTCACTATTAACATATATTGTGTTGAGGACAATGCAGTTGTATCTACATACACACACACACACACACACACACACACACACACACACACACACACACACACACACACACACACCTGTCCATTTGAGACTGTCTAATCTTGATTCTAGCTGAGGTTTATTCTTTTAGATCACCCTTCTGAACTAAAGTGTTTCACTTTTTTCTATATAACATGCATTTTAGTTTTGCTGTTAATACATTGGGCAATATCTTAAAATATAAACAGTGTATGGGAATTGCACTTAAGATGTTAAGCACACCAAAAACTTGTAAATTCATAACATTGTAGATCTCACACTGATACCATTGTACTGTTATGGGACAAGATCAGCTTATTAAAATGTATATTCATTTCAGTTTATTAATGATGCTATAATATGATTGTTAAGAAGCAAATATAATTTGTATGCAGGGCTGGGAAAAATACAGCTTCATAAGCCACAGTATTGGTGTTTCTTAAACTGCATTCTTTTAGTATGTAATAAGAGAGAATAGTATGTGTTGCATGAAGTTGAGGCATGTATTTACTATAGAAGGAATTTGTTACCCTGACTCCTCCAGGCTAGGAGTGCGTTGTTGCTAGGGCAGGTTTGAAACATCCAAAGTCAGAAACAAGACCACTTGAAAGCAGGTGGATCATGTATAGAAAGGTGTTCACGTGAAGTCTAAGGTGAAAATCATGAGGGATGAGGACATTTACAAAGTTTTTCATTTGTCAGAATAACTGTAATGTAATGAGGCTGCATGACCAGGTTAGATAAGAAAATATATAAAAATACAGTTTTTCTATGTAAAGTGAGAATGCTTCATCAAGGCCTTTGAAGACTGACTCCCAGCGCTGTAAGAATAAAATTTCTGTTTGCACATCCTAAAGTGTTGTTCCTGATTAAAGGCATATAAGGTAAATTCTTAATGTTATTTATTTATGACTATAACAGTACAAAATATAATTATGAATTTAAAAAGGAAAATATAATCTCCACTAGTGTGCTGTTATATCTTCTACTATATGACAAAAATCTCAGACACTATTTCAAGACTGGAAAGAAGTTTATGATACATCTAGCCTTGCAATGCAAATTTCTGCACATCATCTAGCTTATCCTATCCCCAACAAGATACAAAACAGTACGGGAATTGTAAATAAACAGCTAGTATTTTAATAAGTTGCTGACAGAAGCAAAATGTAGTCAGGCATACTAACCAGGGACAGGAGTTGATAGAGACCGTATTTTGTCAGAATCCCTTTGAACAGCTTGGATAGCTTTCTGAACTTCATTACCTTCTACACCACAAGAGTTTGGTCTAAAGAAAAAAAAACTGTTTAGTTGTGCTGTACTTGTAGGATAGAGAAATAATAACCAAATAAAGGGAATTAAAAGTGGTAACTGTTCCTTACCTGCTTGGCCCAGAATTCTGAGTCTTTGACACTAGCCAATCTGTATTAGGTTGTTTAATCTGTTAATACAAAAAAATAATAATATGCCAATTACACTGTTTCCTCAATATCTAGTGAAATGCAGTGATTTCAGCTGCAAAAATCAGTTGTATATGTTTTGCATTCTACAAATGCTGAAAAATCAGTCTAGAGTCAGAAAGGATTTCAAAGCTTTGCAACACCTGTTTTGGTCTATCTTAGCTCCTAGTCTTTTACAGCATTCTTTCTACAAATTGTTTTTTTAACAATAATTTAGGCTATTAAAGTACTTACCTAAGCTGAAAATTAGACAAAAAGTTTTGAGTTCCTAGTAATGATTTAAATATTTCCATGTCTCAAAAGAAAATAAGGGGTTAACATTTCTTTTTTTACTCATGATAATTTAGAAATGCCGAGTGGAAAAAAAAGAAAATCAATGTACTGCATTGAAAATGGTCTATCCTTTTCTTCTTGCTGTGTATTGCACAGTAAAAGTGCATAATTTGCATTGAACAAAGTGCTTTTATACTTCTGAAGACAACGTGTTCCCTTTAGCAATCTACAGTGTCTGACAGGCTAATCTCTGACAAAGGTCTTCAAGCTCTTATAAAGAATAGCTGCATTATTTGTTATCAGTTTTACTGTGAGTAACAAAAGGAAACCATTCTTGCTTTTATTTTCCATCAGTGAACCAAACTTATCCGAGTGCTTGTAGATAATACATAATCAAGGAAACATGCAAACCAGTCAGAATCATTTAATTGACAATTTGCAATAGCCCATGTCTCAGAACACATTATTTAAAAAGCTTTTATCAAAAACCTGTCCTAGAAAATGACTCACTGCAATCTTTCTAAGCTAGCAAATGGCTGCAGTCAGGACACACACACACACGCACGCACTCTGGTGCGCGCGCACTCACACACACACTTACACACACACACATACACACACACTTTATATACCTTGCACACACACATTTTTATATATCTTGCTAAGTTGATATATCCTCTTTATGTGCATGTATAAAAGAGAAAGATTAAATGATTATATGACTTCCAGTGTTAGCATGTTCTAAAACATCTGATTTACAAAAACAACGTAGGGCTGTCCCTCTCCCCCTTTTTTATCAAAATGTGTGATACTAACAAAAATATTAAAGTTACAACAAATCTTTTGACATCTTTTCCATTTTTGATGCTAATTGGCTGTTCTATAAGTCCCTATTAACTCTAATATTTCTGGATAAAAAGCCAGATACACTGCTTAAGAAAGATTTTTTTTTGCAAACCTCCCCAGTGCAATATAATCACAGGAAAACTGCCAAAGATATGTCCCATAAAAGGGGTGCAGAGTAATGACATTAGCCACCTAACCATAAATATGACCCTAATACAAATGGCAATGGACAGACAGCTAAAAGACACCAAAGGCAGAACAGCAGTTCAAGATGAAGACCCAACCACATCACAAAGTACTTGTGTAAGTGTACTGAACTGCAGAATCAACAGACAGGAAGCCATGTGTACTCATGCAGAGCTACTTGTATCATAAGGAATAAACTTTAAACAGTAAATTATATGGGTACTGTATACAAAAAGTTATAAATAAAGGATGTGCAAGTGACATAATAATGGATGATAGAGAGGAGCTGCAGAAGTCCATCAGATGTCACCCTAGACCATATGCCAGCAGAGGACCTATATCACATGCACTGGCCAGGATGAGAACAGTAGCTAACCAGACTCATAGTGCTCCCCATCAAATAATACAGGAGGCGATAAAATGGCCAAATGGGTGGCCCTACAGTAGGAATGCAAATGAGATGGCAGCTGGGACAACTTAAGGAGCACACATTCAGGAGGAAAGTACCAAATGCAGCAGCAGACAAAATGTTACATATATTGTTTTTATTTCAGCACAATATTTCCCACTGCAGAGTACATGACACTGATATTTCACTGCTACTATTGACAACAAACACATACCTACTTCACCCGCAGGCTAGTCATGAATGTTTCTGTGATGGCACCTTCTTGATGAGCTCCAAGGTGTGTCATCAGTTATGTGCAATGTATGGCCGCCTGTTGATATAATGATAATGACAGTACATCCCTTTTGTAGATGACCTTATGCATGCCAACTAGGAGAGGGCATACAGTGCCCTATTTAGCTGTCTAGTTGAGTGTAAAGAGGACACTGGCATACAGGTGGAGCCAAAGATCATGATGACCAATTTTGGGAAAGCCTCCATGACAGCACTACATGCAACATTTTCTGAGTCACAAGTTAAGGGGCACAAGTTCCATTTGTAGTAAATCATGTGGCACCAAGTGCAGCATTTGCCCAAGAACTATGGGATGAAGATATACTTTGCCTTGTGTGTGCACCAGATGGCTGCTTTGGTATACATGCCTGATAAACACACCCATTATGCATTTGTGGAGCTACAGAAAGTTCTGCATCCAGAGACCTTGAGGCTACAATTCACTAGCACCCAAAAAACACAGCTGAGTAGCACTTATTATGAGCAAATCACACTTCTGATTTGTTCTGATTTTATGGAGTTATAATGCTCAGCCATCCCAAAACATACAAAATGCACAAATCCAAGATGACCCATGTTGTCCCACTGTTTCACATCACGTTCTTGAACTTGGACTCCCTTGTCAAATAAGGTTTGCCCTGTACAGAGAACATGGTGGAAGTATGGCATCCTAAATTAAGTTTGTATCAGATCACCATCTGTTACTGCTTGGATATGTGCAAGCTGAACAAGGCTGTGTCAATGTCCATCATGAAAGGATATATCAAGGGCTGTGTACACATCTGCCCTGAAAATGGCCACCTTTTCATGAGAATCAGGTAGCCAGGATTATATCATTCAGAAATAAGTACCCTAACAATTATGCTTGTCTGATAACTCTTACCTATAACATGTTGCTGTGATTGTCACCAAGTGCTATGCTTTTCAGTTACATTAGCCTACAGGCATCAACTGCACTTATTTTGAATATATTGTACTCATCCAATTCCACACACTTACTTCCCTTGCAGCTGGTCTTCACGAAAAATGCTCCTCGTACAACCTGAGAAAATACTCACAAACCTCATCAACCCTCATTACCCCTAAAACCAAACTCCACATCACTGCACATGCTTTCTCCTCTCAGGAGCTTGCCCTTTGGCAAAATCTCCCCATTGACATTAAGGAAATCAACACTTATTCCAAATTCAGAATGCAACTCCAAAAGCACTTCCTCTTCCAAGCCAAATGCTCCTGCTTCAACACAGCACATACCAGCTAACCTGTCTCCTTTCCAAGTCTCTTCTCCTCACACAAGATTCATTAAAGGTTGACCCACTTTACAAATGAATGTATATATTGTACATTACACTCTGCTTGATTGTACATTACACTCTGCTTGATTGTACATTACACTCTGCTTGATTGTACATTACACTCTGCTTGATTGTACATTACACTCTGCTTGATTGTACATTGCACTCTGCTTGATTGTACATTGCACTCTGCTTGATTGTACATTACACTGTGCTTGATTGTACATTACACTGTGCTTGATTGTACATTGCACTCTGCTTGATTGTACATTACACTCTGCTTGATTGTACATTACACTCTGCTTGATTGTACATTGCACTGTGCTTGATTGTACATTGCACTGTGCTTGATTGTACATTACACTCTGCTTGATTGTACATTGCACTGTGCTTGATTGTACATTACACTCTGCTTGATTGTACATTACACTCTGCTTGATTGTACATTGCACTGTGCTTGATTGTACATTGCACTGTGCTTGATTGTACATTGCACTGTGCTTGATTGTACATTACACTCTGCTTGATTATACATTACACTCTGCTTGATTGTACATTACACTCTGCTTGATTGTACATTGCACTCTGCTTGATTGTACATTGCACTGTGCGTGATTGTACATTGCACTGTGCTTGTTCACTAGAATGCATGTACAAAGTTTTTTTTTGTAATTAGTCTGAACTGCTCTGTTATTGCTTACATTTCTGTATTGTTTATTGTGAGATGTTTTGTATTTCACACAGGCTAAGCTGCAATTGGTCAGTATTGATCAGTGCGCTCTCCCATTAAACAAATATAAATAAAGAAATGCATGTATACATAAACACAAAAATGTAGCTGTGTCCTACATTTCACTATATGACACTGGTTATTTCGACTGTTTGTTCCCACAGTTACAGCATTAACAGTGTTACTTCTGGTGTGTAAGAGAGCTGTCATATGGGGGACGTAGTGTGGGTGTATTTAGCTGCACTGTACAACTTAACTGAAGATAGGCATACATGTATCCAAATAGAGACAGCATATACTTAGTGTTTGATATAAGGTACTGGCAGTTGGTGCAGAGGTTTACGGCTATGAGGTGCATCTCCTGTGGTACAGAGTTTGATTTCCTCAGGCCTCATTTACCTATTGTATTACTTTGATTAAGTCACTTAATCACACACTCCTCCTTGGCCACCTGTGGAAAGGGGCTTTGCGTCAGGTGGGCCTACTTAGTTAATAAGTGGGTGTAACTATTATAAAAATGTTTGCAGCACTGCCCATTGATTAGCTTGCTTGTGTAGGGTCCTATGTCTTGCAGCATTGCGAATTGCTTGTGATTGCAGCTACGTATTTCAGCAGTACTCATGTTTGTATCGTAATAGTTTGTAGTTGGCTTCCATTAAGTTTTGTGCATGCATGTATGTGTGTGTGTGTGTGTGTGTGTGTGTGTGTGTGTGTGTGTGTGTGTGTGTGTGTTTATATGCATGTGAGCATGCAGTGCTTTTTCATAACAGTGCACCATTGCTGGTTTTCATGCTTTCTACAGCTACATAGTTCTTATTCAGTGTGCAATTACCCTGTTGTACGACTTTCACTTTGGCAAGAAGCAGTTTGACCCAAACCACCAAATACGTGTTATTGAAATTATCCCATTGCTCTTGTTAATTAAGCCTAATCAAACATTTCTATTGTCTAAAAGGAGTCTTCATCAAAAGGTTATCCTGTTATAACTCCAGTGAACATTCATACCAGTACAGTCCTAGCATCCAAAAAATGGATAACCCCTTTTTAGGAGCAAATCGCTCTTCTGTTTTTTCTGACTTCTGTTAAAATGCTGTCTCACAGTGCTAATTCAGCTGTTTGAAATGGTGGCATTTAAAATCAACCATGAAGGAGCCATCAGCAGTACCTATGTGCATGCTTGTACTCTCGCTCACACGTAGACACACACACACACACACACACACACACACACACACACACACACACACACACACACACACACACACACACACAAGGAAAGCCATGTATAATACCATCCAATTTCTACCACTCTGGCTCTGCTGAGCAACTCAATACAACATTCATTACAGGATTACAGGTAGTGAAGTCATCCTTTCATTCCCTGATACCTACTATACCAATATCTCAGTATTCAGTGAGTACAAGGCAGAGGAAATAGTTCTGGTAAGTCACCAGTCTATCACACAATGCACAAATACTCACTAACTGAATACACACCTTTATGTATTTTGAAGGATCACCAATCAATGTTTTTCATACTGGAGGAAACATACATTCCTGACAAAATCGTCCACATACACAAAGACTATTCTTCCACATACACTAAGATTATGTGCATACTCTGCACAGAAGGCACCCCAAAGGGGAACCAACCTGGATTTTTGCAAAAGTGTGTGTGTTGTGAACATTTAGCAGGTTTAGTTAACAGATTTACAAGGATTCTTCATATTGCAGGAATCCTTACTTCTGTTCTGATCTCTGTCTCCATTTTATTTTTCCTACCCAGCTGCCCAACTGTTGTTGTATTCTTTTGAGTTTTCCATCTCTACTATAAATTTGATATTGGACACTCCTTCTAGTCCTATCACACCAGCTCATTCTACCGAGTACATTGAGATCATTTGGGAAGGCCCACCCCCTTAGTTTCTTAACCTTGAATTATCTTCTGTTTCCTCCATTACTACTTAACAAAAAATACACTTTATTCATCTGCTTTTACTGTATTTGTCTCTCTTCCTGCTTTATTACTTTATTTTGCTTTTGCTGCTTCTTCTTAAAAGTGTTCAGTTGCATTTATTCTGCTGCATTTCTTACTGCTTGTTAGTAGCCTGATTAAATTGTAATTGTTATTCTAAGCCTCTTAGTTTTGGTTTAAGGACTTGGGCTTCAGGCCAGTTATTTTACATTAAGAAAGTTTGTGGTCTACACTCTTGTGGGTGGAGAGGGTAGCCTCTGCCCTGCTGAGCCTGTAATTTCTGGGTGAAGGCTTATTATGCACGTTGTTCTAGGTGTCTTTGTTCTGGTTTAAGCACTTGGGTTCCAAACCAGTTACTTTACATTAGGAAGATTTGTGGTCTAAACTCCTGTGGCAGACAAGGATAGCCTACACCCTTCTACGCTGGGAATTGCCAGTTGAAAGCCTATTGTGTCTGTTATTCTGAAGTATCTTGATTCTGACTTAAGCACTTGGGCTCCAAAACTAGTTGTTTTACATTAGGAAGGTTTGTGGTCTAGACTCTTGTGGTGGGAGAGGGTGGTATATACCCTTCTAAGCTTGGAATTGCTGTTGAATTGCTGCTTTATTTAAACTGTTTTTTTTTTCTGTTGTGACTGTGATTTTATGCACTTTGAATTTCTAGTACTTCTGCATTAGATAGCATAGGCCAGATACAGACTTGATGAATCTATACTGTTTGACATCACCTGAGCACAAAAAAACAGCTCTTCACTGCGCTACTGAAAGATCTGTTTTTGCTCTTATATTGCACTTTTAATTTGTATTTGTATCCTACTGTCTTCTTGAATTGTCTGAACTGTTTTTTGCCACATTTTACTGTATACTGTACTAGTTCTGCTGTAGCATAGCCCAGTTCCAAGTTTACTGTTTCTGGGTCTGTTTTGTAACTTATTCAAGCCAGCTTTCTTGGTGAAGGCCTTTCTGCACCCTTGTGGGAGAAGAGTGCTGTCTGGGTCCCATCTAACCAGGTGTGATTGGACTAGAGCTCAGAGAGAGTGTCCTTATTGGCTAGTTTGAGTTAAAAGGGTTATTTCTTGTTTTCTTTAAGCCCTGCATTTGCATTTGTTTGCATGTAGTGCACCATCGTGCACTGCTGCGTAGTGGTGGTTACTACTGGTAGTTGTAGACACAAATGTTTTTCTTGTTAAAGTTTCCCTTACCACTTTGCTTGTGGTTTTTCATGGCCCTGCTCTACTGTCAGGTGGAACACTAAGCCTAGCCTCAGAGGTACAACACACCTCCCACCCACTAGCCATTCTTAAGTGTGACCTCTTTTCCTAACCATATAAATTTACGTAACATTATTGATGGACAATTTCCCAAAGTTTCTCCAACCAGCTTGTTTGACATGGGCATCCTGAGGCAGTGTAGCAACTGCCTCATGTTCACAAACAACCCTCTACTCCTAGTCCGCACAAACTCAACATGTGAGACATGCAGCTATATTAAGAACTTTGAATCCATGCTCTCTCACACACCAGTCAGTACATATGACAATGAGCAGGTTGTCAACATGCACACCTCACCTCCTACTCCACTCAAACCCACATCACATATATCTACATATGCGGAGGTCCTAACCAAAGCATACCTAAACACCAGAGACCTCCCAGACACAAACACAAGCATGCTACACATAATACCTCCTCTGCAGAACACAATACATGTAATAGCTCATGCACCAGTCTCACCTGTCAAGCCCTTAATGCAAAATACAAAACCAAACATATTAATCCTAGGTGATTCCATCATGAGACACACAGATGTCCCTCTCACTAGGCTGGATAAGAAAAAGGTCGAGGTCAGCTGTCTGTCAGGTGCTAGGATCCACCATATCACACATGCCCTCAAGTCTCTTAACAACAGGTACTGTTATGACTCCATCATAGTCCATGTTGGCGTGAACAACTTGAGACGTACCTCTCTTGACAATATGAAAACAGACGTGATTGAGCTCTCAGACTATGTGTCTCAGGCAGGTATATCCCTAGCCTTAAGAAGCATTTTACCTTCACCTAGGATGATGCCTCAGCATAAACAGAAAATGACTTGACTTCAATAATTGGCTTAATTTCTGGTGTCATTTTAAGGGGATCCAGTATCTGTCAGCCTGGTACGACATGATCGACAGACCTTGATTCTTTGCCTGAGATGGTCTTCATCTGTCACCCCTGGGATTTCAGCTACTGGCTAAGGCTCTTGCTACCCCCATAGTGCCTTTTTAGGCAGTGTCTCAAGGACAAAATTCCTGGTGTAAAAACTCCATCTAAAAACAACCTCAAGGCTATGCTACTAAACAATAGGAGTCTTATATGAAACTGCACTCACTGGAAGCAGTCCTCACCTTGGAAAATGCAGACATTTGTGCAGTCATAAAGACCTGGTTTAAGGCTGTGGAGGGCATCCCAGCCATACCAGATTACACCTCCTTCCACACGTTCAGACCACAAACTGAAAGCATGAAAACTGAAGGAGGCGGTGTATCAGTATTCATTAAATATAAATACACCTCCAGATTGGTTAAACGGTATGATTTCCTGGAGACACTTCAGGTACAATTAACTGTTGGTAGAACACCTATTCAAGTTATTGCCAGCTACAGGACCTCCTCTGTGAATCAAGACACTCACTCTACCTGCTTGGATCTACTAGAATCCATCAAGATATATCCAAACACCATGGTTGTGGGAGATTTTAATTACCCATCCATTGACTGGGTAAATTACTCATGCTCAAACTCACTTGCCCAAAGGTTCCTCGAGTTCATTAACTCCAGCACCATGGAACAGCTGGTTGACACCACCACAATGGTTGCCAGTATCCTGGATCTGCTGCTTACCAATATGGGGGGGACCACTGTAGCACCCCCACCGTGAAGTCTTCCCTGGTGAGATCTGGCATCAGATCAGTTTCATTTGAAGTAACTATCACGCCTGGACCCCCTTAGCAGCAACTAAACTAAAAAAACTTCTCCAAAGCAGATTATAACCTGTAATGGCATGGTATAAATATCTTCACTGCACCTACCCCCTCAGATGGAACTGGCAACTTGCCAAGTTCTGCATCAATGCTTTATACAAACACCTGCATAACTACATTGATTCGAACTACCCCTTCACAGCTTGCCTCAAAAATTGCATGAAGCATATCAGTTAGTTAATTAGGATAATATGGTGTTATACACACACAAACTCACACTCTATATAGCTGTTAGTTTTTCCATTTTCATTAATCACAGTCTCATACTGTGTGAATGTTCATAGGTTCATAGATTAGTGCTAGGCTAACTGCCCTTGTGGGCCATTTTAAGCAAGGAAGAGCAAACCTGTCTGGTGGGCATCTGCCATTAACAGTATTTACAATAAGAGGAAGAAATTCCTGCCTAACAGTAAGAGGGAGTGAGCCCTAAACTGAAAACACTCCCTCCTCAGCAAGCAAATAAGACTTCTTGTGAAGTCCTCCAAAGCAAGCTATGAATCCAAATTAGCTTCCTCAACCAAGGACAACCATAAGGCATTCTTTAGTTACATGCGTAACCTGAAAGGAGAGGCCCAGGTTTGTGCCAAACTGATAGTAAATTATACCACATATAATGAGCCTGCGAAAATAACTAACCTGTTGGCTGACAGGTTCTATGAAAACTTCACTCCCCTGTACTCACCACATGTACCACATTGACATCCTTACCACCTGTCTACTACCTTGTATCGCTAAAGAGCAAGTCATAAACACCCTCTCTAAGACCAAAAACAAAGCATCTATGGAACATAACATCCCAGGCTATGTCCTACATGGGCTCCAACAAGAATTAGCAACATCGTTGGATACTCTTTTCAATCATAGTCTAACCACCAGCTTCATCCCAGCTAAATGGAAAATGACCACCATTATTCCCTTGCACAAAGGTGGTGCTTCCATTGACCACAGGAACTCTAGACCTATTAGCCTGACTATCTGCAAGACCACAGAGTGAATCATCATGGACCTTATCAACAAAGATATAGGTAATCTACAAACACTTGACCCTATTCAGTTTGGATTTGTCAAAGGGAGAGCGTGCCTGTTAAACCTGGTGGACTTCTTCGAGACAGTCACCAAGGCCCTGGATGAAGAAAATCTGTGCATGCAGCCTACCTAGACTTAGCCAAGGCTTTTGACACTATCCCCCACTCAGGCATCATTGGCAAACTCATCCAGCTGGTTATCAACCCTTATATCATTAGATGGATCACTAACTGCCTCACTGACAGAACACATATAGTCAAATAGGGGAATCCACCTCCAACAGCAGACCTGTAACCAGTGGTGTTCCACTGGGATCAGTCCTGGAACCTCTACTGTTCGGAATCTTTTTCTCTGAAGTACAAGCAAAAACTAAAGGTCTGTGGCTGACAAAGTTTGCTGATGACTGCAAAGTGGGAGTGGTCATAGAATCTCCAAATGATGTCAACATCCTACAAGAGGGTCTTACACAAACAAATGATTGGTGCCAAAGTCATGGCCTTAAACTCAGTGCAAAAAAATGTATTATCCCTTTCAGTAAGAGTGATGTTCCTGCTAACTACCACATCAATAGCAACACCCTAAGTAGGCACTCAGTGGTGAGAGACCCGGGCACACAGGTTGACAACAACCTTACCTTTGATCACCATGTCTCCACTGTTGTAAGAAGAGCATTCTATACTGCTCATCTTGTAAGTAAGGGCATTGCCTCCAGAGAAAAAGAAGTTATAACCCCCCTGTACTCTTCCCTCATCAGACCAATAATTGAGTAAAATGCCCCTTTTTGGTATGTACCTTTCCAAGCACCTGCAACAATTGCGGAGACCACAAATGTTCCTCACAAGGAAAATTCAAAGTTTTCAGCATCTGTCCTATGCAGATCGTCTGAAATCACTGTCAGTTTATTCTGTTTCATACAGACTACTCGGAGGTGATCTCTGCCTTACATATAAGGCAATCTTCAATCCTGCTTTATTGGAAATGCTGCATATCCATAATTCAAATCGTACACAGGTTACTCACTCTGAAAACTTTAACCTGGTATGTGACATTAATAGAACCTGCTGGAAGGGCAGGTTTGTCTCCCAAAGGTTACTACACCTTTAGAACAGACTCCCCTTTATGTCAAACAGAGCACCTCATTGTCCCTCTTGAAACGCAGTCTGGACGATTGGATGGGTAACCGTACATCCAACCCAGGGGTTCCACCTGTGTCCCTCTTGGACAAGGGCAATAGGTGCTGATCATGGAAATAAGGGTAGAACCTGGCTAGGGTTGTAATGTCCTTAGGGCCATTAGCCTAGTAACTTCCTATGATCCTATGGATGAGACATCAACCCTAACTGCTGCAGCACTATGTCATTTACATACAGCAAATCAAATTCAAAAATAACACTTCATTTTTAAACAAATTAAAGAAAAGAAATAAAATGATTCCTGCCACAACCTGCTTCTGCTTCCTGTGACAGCTCATCTCAATATTCAAGATGTGCATTTACTAAGTATGCATTTCTGGATACTCACCACATTATTCAGAACAGAAAAAAAAACATTTAATTAAAAATTGCTATAATTTTGATGATGCCTGGAGATAGGTGCTAGTTATGGTTTTGGGTTTTTGATTAAACCTGGCCAGTCATGAATAAATCCAAGCAACTTCCACCGCAGCTGTTATTATAGCTTACTGAAGTGCGTGGTACTTGTACTTTGGATTAATAACGTCTATCTTCTATGAAAGTTTTATCTGAACTCAAAAGACATGCTGCATCTGTGTCCAATTTTTTTGTGAACAACTCATTCATGTAATTCTTTGTGTGCATTCACATAATTATTCTTTATCTGCTGCCTGGGTCCCCACATTGATTTCTTTGCCATAGTTCCTGCATGAGGTTAGAATTTATGCCATTTCAGCTCCCCTACATGTAATTGATGTCAGTCTGATCAGGTCTTTTTCCTCATTTCCAGCTCCCTAGTTTTGTGTTTTCCTAACAGTATTTCCTATTTATAAACAAAAACAAAAAAGCGAGACGAAGAGACGGAGCGGTAAAATACGAGCTAACTGTTTATTAAGTGCTTTCAGAAAAGACAATACTTCTCCTTCTTCAGACAAAATACGTACCAATTAAGCACCATTTTATATAAAAATGTATGAACAATGTAATTATTCAATTAAAACTCTTAGAAAATAAATATCTTTAAAGAAATATTCCACATTTAAAGCAAGAGTGCTAAATGACAAACATTCAAATGCAAAGCAAACGGACAACTTTTAAAGAAACATAACTCTAAACCCAAAGTAGGACTCACCTTTACCTAGAGTTATACAATCAAGCCGAATGTATAATGAACATTCATTTAAATAGACAATATTCCTTTAAATGTATATTAGGCTAATAATTAAATTCAAAACCTAAAAAGAAGCAGGAAAAATAAAAGAAGGTATTTTTATATTAAAGTATAATACTTTGGTACCCAAGGGGTTGAATCTAGAGTTCTGTTGGAAAAGTATTCTTTAATAGTGATGTTGTGTTTTTAAATTTTAATTATATTAATTGTTTAATTGTCACTTTATGATGTGTATATATATTGTGTGGAGTGTATTGTTTTTTACTCCTTGAAGGCTGTTGGTGGCCTAGGCGCTAGAGAGAATAAATCCTTTTACTGCTTGATTCCTGTTGTTTCGTTTTTGTGGTGAAATTTCCACAATAGCCTGAGCCTCAACATCAAAGACTGTATGTGTGGATATTGGGCCCCAACAACAAAGGCTATATGTGTAAATTCTGGGCCCCAATGGTAAAGGCTATATGTGTGGATTCTGGGCCCCAATGGCAAAGGCTATATGTGTGGATTCTGGATCCCAGTGGAAAAGGCTATATCTGTGGATTCTGGGCCCTTATGTCAAATGTTTGCTTTACAGGAAGCAATTAACCAGCATGCATCTGGGTGGAAGCCAGCGTACCTGAAGGAAGTCTCACATGCAGGCCCAACATGGACAGTAACTACAGGTCAGAAAGATACCCAGACTCTGGATGGTGAAAGAGAAACACTGAATCATGAGCAACTGTAAAGTGAAAGAGAGAGAGAGACTCGCAGCTTACAGAATATTGCAAGCCAGTCAGCACTCTGTTCATATTAAAATAGTTGCATTGTAAAGAATGGTCCACATACCTAAACTAAAGAAAGCTTGAGAAACCATTGGAAAGTTTATCACAGGTCAGGTGGAATGCTTAATTTCAAATAAGGGGAATCAAAAATGTAACTTCTGATCAGATCCCTATCTGTCAGCCTAACAGAGATTCTCTTCCAGCAATCCATACCCCACTTACTGACCAATACAACACCATTATCATCTTTATCACAAAGGCTAAATGAGGCCTTAGTAATTTAACTATAATCAGGTCTTTTAAAATAAACTGTAAGCATGCACCCTGCTTGACCTGGCCAGTCCAGAATGGATACATATTCTGGAATACACTGACCCAGATATAACTCAACCTATATCTGATTGCTAAAAAGTCAGACATCCATTTACACACTCACAAATACGGCACCCAGTCATGAAACAGAGTATGAACTGCCAGGGCAGTTTTGTAAGGAAACCTGTTATAACTGTCTTGTACCTCAGATTTAACACAAATGAGAACTGTAAGGGATTCTGCTCAGTTGTTACAGTGTTATAAGAAATATGTGCAGAAAAGAATGTTTACTTCTGAGACGTTCTCACTGTAACAGTAGATGTCTAGTGGAAAGCCATAGGCAGTAGTAGCAAACCCCTTCCTGCTACCATCCTTTACCATTTATTTTATTTTATTTACTGGTTTTGTCCAACTGGGTTTAGTCAAATAACCCTTTCAGCAGAGGCCTGGGAAGAAAAGCTCCAACATATTGCAAACATTTTTAAACAGACATTCAGGAATATACATGAAGAGACATTAAATAATACCTGGGATCTTGTTAGAACATGAGTATTCTAGGATGTGCATAGTTACTGCTATGCATGCAATGTTCCATTTATTAGTATATTACAGGTTCATAAATGCATAGGTTCCTACTAGGATATTGATGTGTGAGGATGTTTGAAAGCCCATCCATACATTCTCACACAGTTTTTAGCCCTTATAAGTTAAGTACAAATAAGCCAGAGATGAGAATATTTATGTTACCTCTATCTACAAGGTTGTTCATCATTGGGCTAATTTGTGGTTATCTATCCATTCATGCAGATTACATTTGAATACTGTAAGAGAAATACTTTACTTTATGTGGAGACAAAGACTATTCCAAAGAAATGCTATTCTCTGTGATACATATTTATCCCTCAAGCATTTTCTATTTATTGTGAGCAGGTGTTTATGCCCCCATTGTACATGATATGTATCTTATATTTTATTAATATACTATTTAACTTTCTTACATAAACAACTGATGCTGGATTAAAATAATTCCAGATTCTAATGGGATATTCCAGCTGATGTTACAGGAACACCAACATGAGACGAGAATGTAGAGATGCACAGACTCCTAGAAAAATTAAGCCAGATGAAGGACTGATGTTCACCATTTATTATGCTGCTGTAAATCTCTCCTAAAATCTTTGTTTATGGCGAGTATCTCAGGCAGCCCTATTTTTATATGTATTACTTTATATGTCCTTTCTTGTACTATAATTACTAAGGTATGGTAGAAGGTTATTTGCTCAAGATGTTCAAAGCTGCAGTGCTCTGTTGTGATATTGGAAAAAGATAAGTGCTTATTTTCAACTGTTTCTTCACTTTTGTTTTACTGTATATCTGTGTAATCTGTGCAACTGCATTTTTTTTTGTCCCACCCACCTGCCCAGCTGTTGTGGTGGTCCTAAATCTTTGTGGCTTTGAGTTGCCCGCCTCTTGTATAAAGTTGATACTGGACATTCCCCCCAGTCACATTACATCAGCTCATTCTACTGTTTATAGGGAGAACATAGTAAAGCCCCACCCCTTTAGCTTCTGAACCTTGAATTATCTCATTATCTTCTGTCTCTTCACTTTCTACTGAAAAAAATTGCACCTCTTTCTACTTCATTTTGCTGCTTGTGCTTAGGAGTTCAACTGCATTTAGTTTGCTGTATTTATTACTGCTTGTTGGTAGCCTCACTAAATTTATGACAGTATTCTTCTGAATCACTGCTTTATTTGTGCTGTATCTTACTGCTGTGATTTGTGAGCTACTGTTTCAAAGCAATCTACTGATCTACTATATTTCATTGCTGTCTACTGCAATTCATTACTGTTTAACTGCATTTTGCTGCATTTCATTGCTGTTTAACTGTATTATTTCATACTGTGAGTTCTATTCTTTTGAATATAAGTGATTAATCTGTGCTTCATTGTGAGTTTTTTCTTACTGAGTTCTTAACCTTAAACTTGAGTAGCATAGTCTAGATACAGGTCTGCGGCATCCAGAGCTTCAGCTGCCTGGTTTTTAATCCTTTTTGAGGTATTCCACTACACGTTTTCCCTTAGTAGCACTTGTGTTATCATCTAGTAGTACTACTTGCAGACCTTCCTCCCTTTATCCTCTTAGCTCTTTCATTTTCTGACAAATATGAATGGACAATTTTCTACATTTTCTCCTGCCAGTCTGGTTGATATGGGCATCCTGAGACAGTGTAGCAACTGCCTCATTTACATGGACAACCCTCTACTACTAGCACCTAGGAACACAATTTGTGAGAGATGCAAATACATCAAGCACATAGTGTCATTGCTGTCACCCCCACAAACCATGTATATCTGGCAATGAGAAGGTTGGCAACATAATCAGCACACCTCAATCATCACCCACACCTACACAACACACTCCTACATATGCGGAAGCCATCAACAAAAGCATACCCAAACAAAAGACACATCCGAGGCATAAACGCACGGAAACTCTACTGCCCACCACACTACACGCGAGTCATGACACATAGTCCACACACCTGCGTCTCACAGCTAATAAGGCCTAAACATAAACCTAACATATTAGTCATAGAAGACTCCATTGTGAGACACCCACAGATATGCCCCTCACCAGGCTGGATAAGGAGAAAGTCATGATTAGTTGTTTGTCGGGTGTCAGAATCCACCATATCACCAATGCACTCAAGTACTCAACAGGTACTGTTATGACTCTGTCATAGTCCATGTTGGAGTGAATGACTTAAGATGTACCTCCCTGGACTATATGAAGAGAGACTTTTTTGAGCTCACTGAATATGTGTCCCAGGCAGGTATGTCCCCAGCCTTAACCACTATTCTACCGTCACCCAGAATGATGCCTCAGTACAAACAGAAAATGATTGACTTTAACAACTAGCTTAGATTCTGGTGACATTCAAAGGGGATCTAGTATCTGACAGCCTGGGATGCCATGATTGACAAGCCATGATACTTTGCCAGAGATGGCCTGCATCTGTCTCCCTTGGGCTTCAGGCTCCTGCCAAAGGCTCTTGCCTCCCCATAGTGTCTTTTATAGGCAATGCCATGAGGTCAAAACTACCAAAACAAAAATTTCATCAAAACGTAAATTAAAGGTCATGCTGCTAAATGCTAGGAGTCTAAACATGAAACTGCACTTATTGCAAGCATTCTTAACCCTGGAAGAAGATGACATTTCTGCAGTCACAAAAACTTGGTTCAAAGGTGTGGAGAGCACCCCAGCCATACCAGGTTACTCATCCTATCATTCATTCAGATCCCAAGCCATGGGCAGCAAAACAAAACAAGGTGGAGTTGCAATATATATAAAAGACATACACACCTTTAGGCTGGTCAAACAGTATGATACACAGGAAATACTCCAGGTGCAGTTAACAATTAACAAGACCCCTATTCAAATCATAGCTAGCTATAGGCCTCCAACTCTGACTCAAAATGCCCACTCCACCTATCTGGACCTCTTCGAATCTATCAAGATTCAACCCTTCACCCAGATCCTGGGTGACTTTAACTATCCAACCATAGATTGGAAGAAATACTCATGACAAAACACAAATGCCCAGAGATTGCTTGATTTTGTCAATGCAAATGCCTCGGACCAGTTGGTTGACACCCCCACAAGGGACTTAGACTTGTTATTAACCAACATAAGTAACCACTGCAGCATCCCTACAGTGTCATCTTCCCTGGTAAGATTCGACCACAAAGCAGTCACTTTCAAAGTCACCCCCCCCCCCCAGTTAGGGTAAAAAAAAAATTCTCCGAAGCTGATTACAACCTCCTGAGGGAAGGTATAAATAGCTTCATAGTCCACTCCCTCTCCACAGAAACTGGCACATATGTCCAAACTTACACCAACATACTATATGAGCATTTATATAGCTGCATGGAATCAGGAATACCAGACAGGATGAAATCATCCTCCTCAAGGAAGAGTAAATCTGTCTGGTGGACATCTACAATAAATAAACTCTATAATAAAAGGAAAAAAATTGCTGTCCAGGTTCAAGAAGGAGCAGGTGTCTAACTGGAAGCAATCTCTCCTTAGCCTGAACAAGCAAATAAGAGCACTAGTGGAATCCTCCAAAGCAAACTTCAAGTCCAAACTGGCTACATCTACTAAAGACAATCATAAGGCTTTCTTTACATATGTCCGTAGTCTCAAGGGAAGCACCCAGATCTGCTCAGAACTGGTGGTCAAAGATACCACATACACAAACCCTGTAGCTATAGCCAACCTGCTGGCAGACAGGTTCAGTGAAAACTTCACTTTCACTCCTCCATCCCCCCATCAGTAAAATAGGACATCCCCAGTACCTGCCCCCTCCCCTTATCCCTAGGGAGCAAGTCATCACTACCCTCTCAAAGGCAAAAAAATACAGCCTCCATGGAACCCGATAACATCCCAGGGTGCATCCTTCATGAACTCAGGCAGATACTTATAACACCATTAGGCACCCTGTTCAACTAAAGCCTGAGTACTGGCTTCATCCCAGCTGAGTGGAGGACAGCCATTGTCATCCCTGTGCACAAAGGTGGAGCGTCCACCAATCCAGGAAATTATAGACCCATCAGCTTAACTAGCCTAATCTGCAAGGCCATGGTCCAGAGTATCATGGACCACATTAACAAGGACATTGGCAACCTCCAGACATTTGATCCAACACAGTTTGGTTTTGTCAAAGGGAGGTCATGCCGGTTAAATTTGGTTGACCTCTTTGAGACAGTCACCAAGGCCATAGATGAGGGGAAGATGGTGCACACCACCTACCTTGACCTGTTCCACACTCAGGTATAATAGATAAACTATCTCAACTAGGCATCAATCCATATGTTACCAGATGGGTAGCAAACTGGCTCACTGATGGAACCCACCTAGTCAAAATAGGGGAAGCCATCTCAAGTTGTAGACCAATAACAAGCAGTGTACACCAGGGATCGGTCTTTGGGATATACTTCTCAGTGGTGTAGACCAAATCTAGTGGGCTATGGCTGACCAAATTTGCAGATGACTGCAAGCTGGGTGCTGTCATCAATTCCCCTAGTGATGTGGACATCCTCCAAAAGGGTCTCAACCAAACAAATGATTGATGCCAGAAACATGACCTCAAACTGAATGCCATAAAATGCATCATCATCCCCTTTGGGGAGAATGATGTCTCCACAAATTATCACATTAATAATAAGGTCCTAAGCATGCTATCAGTTGTGAGAAACTTGGGCACCCACGTTGATAGCACCCTGACTTTTGATCACCATATTGCCTCCATTGTACAGAAAGCTTTCTAAATGGCCTAACTCATTAGGAAGGGTATCTCATTCAGGGACAATGAGGTCATAACATCCCTGTATTCTTCCCTTATAAGACCCATTATTGAGTACAACGCCCTTTCGGTATATACCTTACAAAGCACATGCAGCAGCTGGAGAGACCACAGAAGTTCCTCACCAGGAGAATCCAGAGCATCTGCGATATACAGATAGGCTAAAAGCCCTGTACCTCTACTCAGTTTCATACAGACTCCTCAGAGGTGACCTCTGTCTGGCATACAAAGCAATCTCAGACCCCACCTTGATGGGACTGCTGCATATCTGCAAGTCAAGCTCCACTCGCGTAACCCGCACTTGCAACCTCAGCCTGGTCTGTGACATCAATAGAACTTGTCGGTGGGACAGATTTATGTCCCAGAGACTCCCCTTCTGTGGAATAGACTACCTCTCCACATCATCATCCCTTTTGGGGAGAATGACATCCTCACAAATTATCACGTTGATAATAAGGCACTAAGCACGCAATCAGTCGTGAGGGACTTGGGAACCCAGGTTGATAGCAAACTGACTTTTGACCACCATATTGCTACCGTTGTATGGAAAATTGTCTACATGGCCCACCTCATTAGTAAGAGTATCTCATCTGGGGACAAGATGATCATTACATCTCTGTATTCTTCCCTTATAAGACTGATTATTGAATACAATGCCCCTTTCAGCATGTACCTCGCAAAGCACATGCAGCACCTGGAGAGACCACAGAGATTCCTCTCATGGAGAATCCAGGGCCTCAAACATATACCCTACACAGATAGGCTAAAAGCCCTGTCCCAATACTTAGTTTCCTACAGACTCCTCAGAGGTGAAATCTCAGACCCCACCCTGATGGGACTGCTGCATATTCGCAAGCCAAGCTCCACTCAAGTAACCAGCACATGAGACCTCAGCCTGGTCAGTGACATCAATAGGACTTGTTGGTGGGACAGATTGTGTCCCAGAGACTCGCTCTTTTGTGGAATAGTCTCCCTTTCCATGTAACGCACCTCATTAAACCTTTTTAAGCACAACCTGGATAACTGGATGGGGAACAGAAAATACACCTCTGGGATTCCGCCTATGTCCCTGCTGGACAGTGGCATAGGGTGCTGACTTGTTGGAACATAGGCTAAATTCTTGGCTAGGCTTGTAAGAGACTCAGGGCCAATAGCCTACTAACTTTTTATGATCCTATGATCCTATGAATGCACAAAATATAATATGAGGCAAGTATTAAATCAAGTTTTCTGAAGAAGACAGTACTGAGTAACTTAAATAAGATTTACACAAATTAGCAGACCATGTGTAGGACACAACATGTCCAGAATACGATAAAAAAGAATATTGCAGGAGGGGAGGATGACACTAAAATTCAGAATGATATAGAACATTATGAGAACTTATACCCTTTGTTCTGCTCTAATGGAATAATAGCAATATGGTTATTTATAAGTGCATTTTAATGCCTGTCCACTAAGTATTTTACAGTAAAAGAGAAACAAAATAATATTAGTGTCCTCGGAATTTCAGAATTAGAACTGTTGAAGAAGCAAAATAAATAATAAAATAATTATAGTAGAAAAATTAGAAACAGTATGTATGTCACTGTTAATATGCTTCAGATAGACTCTCTGAAAGAGGTGGCACTTAAGGAATCTCCTGAAAAGGAAGACTTTACCCCTAATGCCCAAATCAATATCTGATTCTAAAAATCAGCAGCAAGGCTGGTAAAAGATAGCTTACCAAATGACTTAAGATGAGTCCCTGTAACAGCCAAAAACCGGAGAAGCTTTTTTGGATATAAGACTTATCAAGATTTGCAAATAAACAGGATCCAGGTTGTGAAGAGTTGGAAAAAAAGTGTGATGACCATAAAGAGACACTTAGCCGCAACCATTAGCCTGCATACATCCTCCAGGGCAGCTATTATATGGCATGTATGCAGTATCCCAGCTAGCTGTCCTCCGGAACTCTGCACTCATTGGAGCTATGCAAGGTTACCATCAATAAATCCAAGATAAAGGGCATCACAATCGTGCAGCTCTAATAACACCATAACATGAATCACCTTCAGTAAGTCTGAAGATGGATTCAAGTGCCTGATTTAGGTTATATTATTGAGATGGAAATCAGCTGTCTTAACAATGGTTACCACCTGGTCCTTGAGTATCAGGCTCACACCAAGAAGCACCACACATAATGAGCTCATTGACACAAACTTTGTAGTATTCCCCTGAGATTCTCTAAAGATGGAATAGCCAGAAAGATACAAGGAATGGATATAATATCACCTTGGCATTTACTGAGTTGAGCGTTAACTGACATCTATTAAATGACAGAATCCATTCGGCCTTTAAGAATAGTAAAATCTGAAACAGACCCCTGAATGAAGAGGTAAAGCTGAATAGCATCATCATAAGATCAATAGTGAATTCATCTTTCCTTTAGGATCTCCTTGAGTGGCGGAATATATACTGTGAATATTTATGATTGCTTCAGTTGTAATTAAATTAGTTATTGTAAGGTTTTCTGCTTCTCATTTACTGTTTATTCTCTCTGCTTATGCACATATGTTTAACCTTATCACAGTTTGTTATCATACCTCTACTGTTTATTTCACCATTTCTTATTGTTTGCCTTTCCCCAGGAGGAGCCTGAAATTGGTTCATATGTGTCAGTGTTTTATCCTGGAAAACAAATTGCAAATTAAATAGTGCTGTCAAGGCAGGACCCTGTAATACCCTGCATTGCAGATTGAAGAAAGCAAAAGAGGCGTAAAGTCCTGAAACTATATACTGAGTATGACTTGAGTGGTACTAGGTAAACCAACCTGAGAATAGTACCAGTCAAACCACAGTAAGGCGTCAGGTGCTAAACTTAGATATCCTACAGCACAGTATTAGATTCTGTATAAAGATCAAAGAAGACCAAAATGGAATAAAACCCTTAATTTCTTACATCAGCGGATCATTTAGAACAAAAATAAGTGTTGTTTCATTGCTACATCTTAGGTCTAAAATTAAGACTTACATAAGGGGTCATCAGATGTGGTAAGACGTATACTGCCTTATAGGTAAGGCTGCTGATAAGACAGTACTCTACACATTGATTTATTTAACATTTGTTTACTGGGAAAGTCTGACTTGGAACAGAGCCAATTTTCAGCGGAGGCCCGGGGAGAAACGCTCCAGATGCATGTGTGTGAAAACGTGGGAGGAAACTCGAGCACCCTGCGGAAACCCACACGAACGGAGGGAGCACATGCAGACTCCGTGCAGAAGGCACCCCAGCCGAGAATTGAACCGGAGAACCTCTTGCTTTGAGGCAACAATGCTACCGCTAAAAGGAAGTTTAGAGTCAGTATATTAATATTCCAACACATTTGAATCAAGCATGCCTTTATAATACTTGTGGTTATCAAGGTCTCTTGATGAAGGTTGTAAAAGTCCTCACTGAAAATCAGGCAATCTGGAAAATAACTGCACTCAGTGACACAAGATCTTACCAGGGATCATCCCACAGTAAGATGGGCAAAGCAATAAGATCACAGTCATGACCACATCACGGCCAAAACAAAGTCAATTCAGTAAACATTTGGGCTACTCACATCAGAGACAGCAAGGTACCCTGGCAGAGTTATCACAGAAGGACTGTCTTATCCTGGTAGTTTATCTGTAAAGAAGCATGTGGCTTCCTCAAACTAAAAGGGGTCAAAACTTCTCCTGGTAGTAAAATAGGCTAGACTGCACATCCTATGTTTTGCTTGGAAGAATACAGTCAGATGGTTTGATGTGCAGAAATCTCTCTGGAGCAAAAAACAAAATGCCTGAGTAATGCTCATCCAAACTAAGTTTTGCCCCAAAGAAGGCAGCTGATCACCATCTTTACTCTGGCTACTGTTCTAATCGGGTATGTGACAATGGGTTCACTACGAAATTTTGAAATCCCAAAATCTCGAATTTCAGAACACTGAGTTCAGAATCTCGAGATCTTGGAATCTCGAAATTGTGAACCCCCCAAAACACCACCCAACACAGTAAAAATATGTGTATGCAGGGGGGCAAGCCTTCCTGCACCCCCTACACCTCCCGCAACTTAAATATGCCAACTCCGAGATCACACTACAATGAGAACAAGAGAAATCTCCTGGTCCGCACTGTATTCTGATCTCCATTCGGGATTTCAAAGTTTTAAAACTTTGAACATATGATCTTCAAGCATATGAAATTTGAAGTTTTGGGCTTTGAAATTCTGAATGGAACCCGTGACAACATATTGAATATTGGTATACTGAAAGTCACAATACTGAATACAAATTCCTGAAATGTCAAAATGATGAAACTTGTGTTGAACCCAAAATATCTGCAAATAGCATACATGTCCTACATATGTACACTGCTCCAATACACAGCCAGTAAACAATATCACTCCACCCATTAGGAAAATTAAAAATTGTGTGCTAACATGGGTCCTGCAGGGAGGGGGACAAGTCCAGCTACCTATACAGTTAGGAGAGTATGTATTTTGCCTTCAAAATGTTAAGGTTTTAGCATTTTGACATTTCAACATTATATATTGTATGTTCAGTATATTCTTTTTTCATTAAGTTGACATAGACCTGTTCTAATCTCCACATAGCACAGAGCTCAAAGCCAACCATAGCTTATTTCAAGTAGTGCATCAAGGATGTACACAGGCTGGGTAGATATTAGCCATAACATCGGTCACTGCCTTAACCAGATACTCTGAATCATCAACACTGACTCTCTGTATGGGCTGATCCATTTTAAGGATAATAATGCAGCTTCTTATGTCTCACAAATCTCTACAAGGAAGCATCTTGCTATTGTGAAGTAGTGCAGATGGCAGTCCCCATCTAAAGGGTACCAGGCAATGGTCTGGCCATTAAACTGGCTCCTCCATCAAGTCACTGGTCTTCAGACCTATCCATGGTGAGTTCATTTGTCTTATCAGCTCAGGTATTAAAATTATGCAAAATTAACTATCTAGGGCATTTTGACACTGGGTCAATGAGGAAATAATAAAACTATTGTAGAAATGACCCCATGTAACCAGGTAACTAGCACACCAGAAGAAATCTATAATTCATACCTGCTAGTGCTCCAAAGACTTAGTGGTGTTCTAGCATTCCAGGGGGACAGATTGGTGAAGAATATATAGCCACACCACTACTGTATCATACTGCCTATAGCAATGAGCAGTAAGAAGAACTCTGGGATGGACTATACTAAATGAAGGACAAATGTATCATTCAACCATGTCTCCATGGTAAATGCCAATTCAGCCATACAGAGTAGGTCAGAAACTATGACCAGTTTGTTTAAGATTGACCAGGTATTAAAAAAACTCATGATCTTTGGGAGACATATCTTGATTAAATGTCAGAGATGATGGTTCAACTCTCAAGGTACATATACAGTGCAAGAGGAACCCCCTATCCTAGTGGTATTACACCCTCAGGAGTCGTTTGATTAGTATTCTGTGCTGCTCTGTGGGTTAAGATTAAGGTAATTCTATCAAAGCTAATCCTTAGTTAATTATTTTTTAAACAAAGCTAACAGACTGCCTTTAAGCAAATCAAAGTTCCTAAGTCATATGCAATGAAAGCATAAAAACAAATGTGTGTGTCTTGTGAGTATTTCCTGATTAACAAAGACTAACATTAAAATCCGAGCACCCACGCAGAGATGGCTTTAGGGTAATTTACTGTTCAGTTCATTTGTTCGGTCTTAAAACTGCTGCCTTTCAGAAATGACAAGGAAGCTTTGGACTGGATATGTGAACTTGTCTTTCTCAAAATATAGAGCTGGAGGGTCAAGGACTCAAACTCAAGACTGTTGAATTTATTTTTTCATAGCTTGCAACTTGCATTACTTTGTTGTCCACTCTAAGGAAAGGCATCATCTACAACTGCAAGTGATAGACAGGAAATATAACGAAATACAGACCAACACATCTTAAATAATTTTAAATGGAAAGCGTATGTACACTAAAATATGTAAATTCTATAAAAATGTCTACATTGAACTAACATGAATATAATTATATTTTGTTATAAATACAGAAGCAGCATTCTGCATCTAAGACTGTAAATTAATTTTCAGAAAAAAGCAAGCTTCAGACGTTAGTCAGAAAATCCTTGTTACTGTCCAATACAGTCTCATTTCCAGAGCAAAGATTCAAATAAAAACCAACAAAAGACACTAAAGAACGCAAACCAGCACTACCATAAGGTAATAAGATTCACCAAGTGCAGGTGGTCTTAGAACCAGGAAAGGACAGGGCGTCATTGTTTCTTAAAATCAAATACATAACGTCACCCTTAAAGTTCCTCTCATTGTTACTCACGATATTTACTACCATAACACATCAAATTATTCTCCTTCTTTAATGGAATGTATTTTTATTGTAAGACTTATAAGTGACCAAAGCCCTCTGGATCCTTACATCTTTAAGCACAGCTGTCCTTCATCCCTCTTAGTGTACTTCCCAACAGAACTTCCTCCTAGATCTTCACCAGGTTATATGACATGAATGAAGAGAAGGAGCCAACAAGCTGCTAACTTGCCTGGGACTTTGGGAGGGATTTAGGAAAAGAAAGTACATCTATTCTGTGATGTCACAGCACCAGCATAGCCAGCCTTAGGCATAAGCCAACTAGGTGGCCGCCTAGGGTGCCGCTCTAGCAGGGGCACTTTTTCAGTATTTATTTGGTCTAGGTAGACCAGGATGGGGGCACCGGGTGGTGTGGTGGGGGGGGGGGTGCTGTGGAGCCCTTTTGCCTAGGGCACCAGTTGACCTAAGGCAGCTCCTGAGCACCAGGTAGCCAATCATCTGTACATGGGGTCGTTCCTGCAGCCTAACTTACTACCCACTATGCAGTACTTAACTGTGCAAATCTGACCACAGCTGGCAGCTTCTGTGCTGTTCATATCTGACTACATAACAGAAGTTGTAACAAAAGCATTGTCTGACCATGGTAATGTCTGTTTGTGTTCAGTCACATCATGGGAGCTGATAATCAGATTTGGTCACATGATTATGGGAGATGATGCAAACATTTAGTCACAAGTGATCAATTGGTTCCATGCCACATACAACTCTCATGGTGCAACAATCTGCCTTGGGATCAGGTAGTATACTCTACAATGGAGGATCTAGCCAAGTGGATGGAAATTAGCACCTGATGTCAGCTCTCCTGTGTTGGAGGATGAAATGCTACAAGGTTTGCTGTGCTCAATGATACCCATGAAAGCAGATGTCATAGCATGCTGAAAATAGTTTTGGGGCTATAACATGCATGTAGCAGCCCAAACAGCATATCTGCTGTAGTCATGCCTAGCATGTTTAGGACTATGCATGCTTCTCAGACCAGCACTGCAGATCTCACACTGGAATAGCTGTAACAGTTGGGTGTTAAGGACAAAAAGTCTGTAAATATCCTGCCTTACCTTCAGTGGGTCCCCAAGTAATTCCATGGCCTGATGTCAATTAGGGTCTAACCATAAAGATGGGCAGAACGTTTTGGTGAGGTAAAAATGAAACAGCAAAAGAGTCCCTGCACGTATGGCAACTGCATGGTCTCAGACATAGCAATCCAGTATTAAAATGATGAGCTAGCAGACTATGGCAAACTGTTTATTACCTAGGATTTCATGTCAAACATGAAAAATAGACACAAAAACAGACCAGTTTCAGCTATAAAGTTAACATAGCCTTCATCAGTGTTGTACGTACAACACTATTTTCTCTATTTTTCATGTTTGACGTGAAATCCTAGGTAATAAACAGTTTGCCATAGTCTGCGAGGTAAAGATAAACCTCCAGGCTGTAAGGATGAAGATACGTCTGGATTTTGAAAATCAGGGATTTCAGTGCTAGCACTGAGATAGAAGGGCCTAACTTCCTTCATGAGTACCTAAATAACAGCATCACTAGGAGAACAAAGAGGTTGCTAATAGTCAGCAAGCATGGGGAAAAGCATATAGAAATAATAGCAACTGCTCTAGTCTGGTTGCAGAGTGGTAGTTGCAGCTCAGACTTGGTCATACCATGGTGATTACTGTCTGTGGTTGGTCACAGCATGAGAACTGTATTCCAAATCTGGTTATAGCACGGTGGCCTCTGCTGAGATTTGGTCACATCATGGTACCAGATCTTCAGAAATGATAACAAAGTGATAACTGCTGTTCAGATTTGGTTGTGGTTTGATCGTTTCTATTCGTACTTTGTTACAGTGCAGAAGCAGTCGTTCAGATTTAGTCATGCCATGAGATCTGGTCTGCGTACTTGGTTATGGCTTGGTAGCTGATGTTCAAAGGTGTTCAGAACATTTCAGCTGCTCACATGTGATTATAGAATGTTAGCCACTCTCCAGATTTGTAGACAGAGTATAGCTGCCATTCTGGTTTTTAGCAGATGTCAAACATGCCTCAACACATCAAGGTAACTGTTGTCAGTATTTGATCAAAGTATGATAGATAACATTCAGACTTGCTGATTGTATAGCGGCTGCAGTTCTGATCTGACTGGGGAAGGCAGCCCACTCTTACAGAAGAAAGTTGTCGATCTGTGCCAGCAATGATATAGGCATAGTAATGAATTTATATCTCTGGAAAATCAGTCAGAGGAATGCGAGTACTGAGTTACCAATGGAGTTCTTCTCCTTCCCTTAGGAAGGGTGTGTGGCATGTCAACCCATGAAGAAAAAAAGAGGGAAATGCAGTAATGTAACTATCAAAAGCATCCATCACATATATGCTGTTATTGGAATTTGTTGAAAGATGAAAAACCACAACTGTGATCTGCAGAAAAGTGATATAGGCAAATACAGATATGGTTAAAATGTATATATATACTAAGTCTGAGGCTGTTGTACCTTGGAATATTGTTTTTGCTCAGCAGTAACACTGTGTTGGCGTTAGTACATATAAGTAACAGAAACGTGGGGGTGCACAGGAGCAAAGGTCCCCATGCAAAACACTTTCATAACCTAACAGCAAGTTTCAATATTCACATTTTTAAACAGAAGTCATATTTAATTTTCACATTTATGGGACTGCAAATATAAGTCTCATATTTAAGATAGACCCCCCCCCCCCTACATTTGCTGTCATATGACTTTACATGGGCAGCTCAGAGTACAGAAAACAATTAACAGCTTGGTAGAGGAACCTGCAAGTCCACACCTACATAATCTCTGTATTCACTGTAATGTCTACTTCAGGAATTTGGAAGCAAGACTCTGTCAGAAATCCATTCAAGGGCACAGAGCGACCTACTCAGTGAAGGGCTCACCTGTTCAAGTTTTATATGAAGTGCATAAACAACTCCAGTGCTGCAAAGGGTGAAAGAATGTGACCAACAGCGAAAGGCCAAAAGAAAAAAAAAGCACTAACCAAAATTATGCATCTGAACACACAAATACCACTCACATTAGTTTTCTACTAGCCTAAACCTCTTAATATATTCCCATGGGGCAAAGCCTTTTGTGTCTCCCTGACACATATACAGACCCTGACTAAAAATAAATTCCCTCTGAGGTGTGTAAACTTTTGAAATAAGTGAAGAGTCACACAACACAATGTTTCTTCAAAATCCTCTACAAAACACACATATTATAACTGTCCTCACATGCTAACATCTGCCAGTTCCAGCATAACTACATCATATTCTTACCTACTTCTCATTCCCTCCAGTACAGCCCTTTGGAGTGTGTACCTTTAACTCCCAGTGGGTGTGGCTTCAGCCTTTAAAAATGAAGTTATTACCTTAGAGTTCTAACAAACAATCATTGACAGAGGCCATATAGCAATACAGTTGTGTTTGCCATCATGTATGCTTCAAGATAAAATATTCTGATACCTTGTATGAAGCATGGTTTTGGAATTATTAATGCAAATATGAACAGGCAATATTAGATGCCTAGAGGCACAGTAGGCAGTAACTGCAGGAATGCCTGGAAACATCACTCGGCTGTAATGAGTTCTTCCTTGAATGAAATGCTACACAACAGTTTAGGTCTCAGCCAACTGCTACTAGTTGGAGCAGCCATGTTCTGCCTTTCACTGAAAATGCATTAGTAATACCATAACACCATGGCAGTCAATGCAGAGAGATGAGGCACTAGAAACAGAAAATGAGACAAGTGGGACATTAGGACTGAGAAATCTGGTCAGTGTTTCTTATTGGAAAAACTCACCAATCAACTCAGTACCATATTCACTGGTGACTTTAATTACCCCATTATTAACTGGGAATCATATATGACACAAAATGTACAGGCACAGAGATACCTGGATTTTGTAAACACAACCCCTTTGGACCTGATTGAAAATGTACAAAAACTCCAACCTGAATACAAAAAACAAGCACTGGAATCGTAGTCCACAGCCAGTGGAAAGGTTTGGACCAGATTGCCAATATGTCGATCAGGGGCACAAACATAACTAATATGAGACAGTGTTGCGCATCTCCTAGTGTAATGTCTTCTCTGGTAAGGTTGGACGGACTACAAAATAATCTCCTTTGAAGTAAAACTAAAACACAAAACCACAGCTAACCCTGGAATGGTCAGGAACTACTGCAAGGTTACCCACCTATGATAAAGTGATAACCTGGCAAAATGTCAAGCCCCCATAAACCCTGAGAACACTGCTGCCTACATGAAACTGTTCACAGAGACCCTAAACAAGCATGTTAATAGCTACAGTACATACAGGCAGCTATACCCACCAGGAAGAAGTACAGAATTAACCCCAAAAAACAAGCCACCCTGGAGGAATCACAACAGCAATAGGCTGTATAACAGGATGAAGAAATTCATGTCAAAAACTAGGAGGTGTAGCACCAGCAGGATAAAAGCACTCTCATCAAATTAAACAAACAATTCAGAAGATAAATAAAGTCTACCAAAGTCAAATTTGAGGTAAATTTGGCTTTCCAGGCCAAGGACAACCACAAGGCATTCTTTAGTTAAGTCTATAACCTCAAAGGCAATATGCAGTTGTGTGCAGAGCTCATTGTTAATGGAGCCAGCTATACTGAGGCAGAAGATATAGCAAACCCTCTGGCAGACAAATTCAGCTCTGACTTTACCCCTCTCTCCCACACAACCTCAAATACAACTCCTCTTACTATCACTAAGGAACAGGTCCTCAGTGCTCTCTCTAAGGTCAAGGACACTGAGTTGATGGGCTCAGACAATATCCCAGGGTGCCTTCTAAAGAAGCATGAAACATGGCATATCAGGCCCTCTGGAATTGCTGTTTAATTGTAGTCTCCAAACAGGCTTCATGCCTCACAAATGGAGAACAGCAACAGTCATCCCTCTGCACAAAGGTGGGCCATCTATAGACCCTGGATACTACAGACCCATAAGTCTCAAGTCTCATATGCAAAGCCATGGAAAGAGTTATAATAAAAATGATCATAAATTACATCGGAAACCACCAGACACTGGGCTCAAACCAATTTGGTTTGTTAAGGGCAGGTCATGCTTACTCAACCTGTTGAACTTCTTTGAGAAGATCAACAAAGGAATGGATGAGGGAAAAATGGTTCACACTGTCTGCCTTGACCTGGCCAAGGCATTTGACCCACTACCCTACTTGGGTATTCTTGACAGACTGAACAGGGTAGGTATAAACCATTATATCATCCAGTGGATACTCAGTTGGCTCAAAGACAGGACCCAGGAAGTTAGAATTGTGGAGTCCACCTCTACCAAGAGGCCATTCACAAGTGGAGTCCCTCACGGATCAATCCTGGGACCGTGCTTTTTTGTCATTTACATCACTGAAGTCAAGGCCAATGTCAAAGGCCTCTGGTTGACTAAATTTGCATATGATTGCAAATTAGGAGATCCACAGACTCTAATGTTTTCCAGGAAGGACTGACAAAGACTAATAACTGTTGTCAGTCATGCACTAAAACTAAAACCCAAGAAATGCATAATAGTATCCTATGGGAAGTCATCCAGCCCTAGTAACTATCATGTTGACAACACATCCCTAAGAGTCAACCCAGTACTCAGGGACTTGGGGACACACATAGACAGTAATCTAAGCTTTGACCATCACATGCCTATAATAGTAAGAAAATCATTCTATGTTGCACAACTTAGGTATGGCTTCTAGATCCTTGTTCCACTAAATTCAGCATCCATCAGACCTGTCATTGAGTAAAATGCCTCCTCTGCTATGTACCTAATGAAGCACAGCCAAGAAGTGTATATCCACAGATTTTCTTCATTAAAAGAATACAGGGTGTAAGTAACATGTCCTACTCAGACCACCTTAAAGCCCTATCCTTGTATTCTGTCTCCTACATGCTGTTGTGTCTGGCATACAAGGCATTGTCAGACACCACCTTGATGGTCTTCCTCGATATCCACAAAACAAACAGCACCAGAATTACCCATTCTAAAGACTTAAACCTTGCCTGAAGTATAAATAGGATCTGCTGAAGAGACAGGTATGTATCCCAAAGAATACCTCTTTTATGGAACAAGTTCCCCATCTATGTGAAGCTCCTCCTTAACACACTTCAAATGTAACTTTGACAATTGGCTGGGGAACAAAAATTTCATCCCTGGCTTGGCATCTATGTCTCTAGCCTGCAAATGGTGCTTGGTAGATGAAACATTTGCAGGCAACATTTGCATCTATGTCTCTAGCCTGCAAATGGTGCCTGCAAATGTTTCATCTACCAGGCCCCTACTTCTAAATGTTTCATCTCCCAAGCCTCTGCTTACACTTGCCAAGGGTATCAGAACCTGTATGAGATCTTGGATGCATGGCTAGTCTTAAAAAGGCCCTTGTGGTCATTAGCCTAGTAAACAGTTATGAACCTATGAGCCTATATAGTTCAACCAAATGGCAGTTCTAAATGAACAGCGAGAAAAATAAACCGTGAGTTCATAATTCTCTTAAGTCTAACTCAGGTGACTGCTGTTATAATCGATATTCATAACTGCAGATGCTTGATACGGTGTAATTGAAAGATGGCATAGAAGACTGAGGTGGCAGAGGGGAAATGTTACAAAGTAATGCTCAGAACAGTTCAGAAATGTTACAAAGTAATGCTCAGAACAGTTCAGTTACAGATTTCTGTTTTGAGTGTGACACACTTTCTAAATTTGCATCTACTTCTTAAGAAATCTAAGAGGACCTAAACAGGCACCTTTCACAAATACCAAGAACTCTAAATCACCACAAAAGGACAGATACTAATGTCAATAAAGTAAGAAAAGAGCTTACAGTAATCATAAACTACATGACATGGCTGAAACTAACATATCTGCTAAAACTCATTCAATCCAATGGAGCTCAGGACGTTTGCACTGTAACTTCCAATGGGCAGAGTATAAGCCTTTTGACAGAATCAAATTATGTCCTCACATTTCAAACAAATGTTCATAACTCTGGAACCATAATGGTATGAAAGAAGTATACATGGCAAACCTTTCAGTACAAACTATTTTTATAGTGGTAGTATTCTTTAGGTTCTAGGTATTAAATGGAGTTTTATAAGTCACAGTAAACAAACTATTACCTTTGAAGTATTTTGTAAACAACTTACATTATCTCAGCAACCACTCAAATTACACACATACTGTCAGTAGCATTTTATTCATCTATCTGAGAACTTTCATATGAGGCTAAGGAGCTTTGTCTGTGTTACTTGGATGTTGAGATATTTAGAAAAATGTGAACATTATATCTATATAAATTAATATAAAAACAACAGTTAATATCTCTTTATCTGCAATAGACATAGGTCAAATATTAATGCAGTTAAGTTTGCCATTGCGTAAGCTTTAAGATGAAATATTTTCAAACCTTGTACATAGCATGGTTTTGGAATTATTGATGCAAATATGAACATGCAATATTTGACACCTAGATGCATGAATAGGAGTTAACTGAAGATGCACCTGGAGGTGTAACTCAGATGTAATGAGTTAAAACTAAATGGAATACCAGCAAGTTGTTAAGTGACATGATAAGACGTATCACTAGCAGAATTAAAAAGGAGGTGCTGCCACTCCGTCATCACCTGTGGAATTTCATAAAAATATTTTTGCCTGTTCTGGAAACCAAAGCTTTATAAAAACACCAACGGAAGGCTTTAATAATCAATGGAATAAACAAGGTAGATGAGGGTGTTCTACTGAAAAGCATCTGCTTAGGAACATAACAGAATTTCATGAGACTGGAAGGAGGTCAATAAGGGGTAACATGAAGAAGTACTTATTCAGGCAAAGGGTAATTGATGCAGAAAATGTAGTGGAAAATTTGTAGCTGCTTAGCTCAAGAATTTCTGGAACAAGCAAAAAGGAATCTTAAGAAGAATGAATATAAAGTCAACATACTACTCGGATCTCTTTTTCAGAACAAGCAGATAAACGGACAAGCTCTAGTAGCCTAATCAACAGTCCTTATAAACTGTCAGTGTCTGTGTTTTTAGTGGTAAAGCAGAACTACACAATGTAACATTTTTAAAAGTATGCTTACCCATTCCAGAATATAATGTAATTATTATATGACAGTCTTCCGTTTTAAAGATGGATTGCAGTAAAGAGAAATGCAGTTGTTATTTTTTTCTTGAATAAACTATATCTTTTATCTCTGTACGTTTCTGTGTAGTGATAATTCAGCAGTTGATCTGTCCAAACTGGAATATTTTGCCCTCTTGTGGTTATTTCTTCAAATGCATGTTTTCTTTTGCACGCCAACCCAGAAGAGTATTTATTTGTTAGTTTGCATGATTAATTATTTTGTACAGTCTCATTTAGTAGACTTACATATTGCTCTAACTGAGAAATAACATACAATTATAAAATAATGCAGAATGCAGGTTAACAACAGAAGGTTCAGCTGTATATAGTGGTAAAACTAATGCAGGCTGCATATTATATAAAATTGTAATAAGAAAGATGAAGGAAAATGTGCGTTTACTAGGGAAAGAAAATGTGCATTTATAAGGGCAAGTGCAGGCTCGTAAGCATAAAGAATACACAACTACGATTTCAAACAGAAGTACCAGACAATAATCAAAGAACACTAACCAGTCCCAGGTGCAGAATCAGGGTATCAGCCTGAGCTGCAGGTGACCTAAGCCAGACAATACCTACACTAGTTTTACCAACTATCTTCATTACCAGTTCCCTGTATACAGGCTTTCTAAAACTTTTTGAATTCATTATGAAGCATTTTTGAATTCAATTAGAATGGAAGAGGTGATTTTAACACACTTACATATGAAACTGATTTACAGTTCTAGGGCAGAGAGGGATTTTCAACCCAACTCATGTCATCCTGCTTTATCTTGTAGGTCTTGCAACTGCTGCCTAAATACATTATTTTCTTCATCATAAACCTGCTGTGGGGTATAAACTGAGATTATAACGACTGCCTATCTTTACACTGGTGTCTAATTAGCATGAGTCTGTCATTAATTCTGATAACATTCCTCATGCTCTTCAAAAGATTCTCTCGACACACACTTTCTGTCCTTCCCCAAGTAGTAGGTGGTGGATCCCAAGCCAAGTAGTGTTGCTGCACTATCCTTCCTTCTTAAGTGTCATATGCCAACCTGTAAATGTGGACATATAGTCAGTGAGTGGACATAAATTATGTGCAACACCACCTGTAGTGGTCTCACTCACATGGCAGCTGAACTACCATAAGGCGTCACACCAACCATACTCTAGTATCACAGGACAGTACTCAATAGCAGTCTAGTTGAGTAGTAAGGGGACAGACTGTATTGTGAGATGAACCCTGTCAGTACTCTACACTCACCTGTGCTCAGTCGGGTCTACTTCTAAATTTCAAAGTGTCAAAACCTTGAATTTCTTAGGGTCAAGACCATAAGATCAAAGTTTTGAAACTTCAAATTTATATGATAAAAAAAAAATAAAACAAGAAAATCTTTTTTTTTGTTTTTGCAGAGGGGCAAGCCCCCCTGCACCCCCCACATAGGGGGCTGCACCCCAAATACCCCCTACTAATTAAATATACCATTTCCGAGATTGCACTACAGTGAGGAAAATGGTAAATATACCATTCCATGCTGCATGGCGATCTCCACTTAACTGGTTCTAGGTTTCAAACCTTCGATCTTATGGTCTCAACAGGTGTAAATGTTGTGCATTACAACACCATTCTCTCAGCCTGAGCTGCATACCAGGGGTCATAATACACCTGACACAGCCCTACAGCCACTATCTTGGGAGGCTACCGCTGCTTCTACCTAAGCCCTAGCCTCTCTCATCCATGCTCCCCACTGCCCTACCCCATCAGACAGTTGCAATGGACTAACCCCCCCCCCCCCCAAATAAGTCTTACTATTATACAGTCACTTTTCCTGTCTGCCTAGGACCTGTGTACCCTTACTCCCACAGATGTTCCACCACACTCTTCCAATGTAGTGGGCATAAAGATTCTCCACTCACAAGGTTGGACGAGGATAAAGTTGCAGTTAATTGCCTTTCAGGTGCTAAGACCTCTGACATTTACAAGGGTCCTAAAGCCCCTTTCCCAGGGCAAGTATGAATATGGCATGGCGGTGGTCCATGTGGGAGTAAATTACCTTAGATGCAATACCCTTATGGATATGCAGAGAAAATGTCAGAACTTTCCATTTATGTGACAACTACAGGTAAGACTAGTTGTGAATGAAATCCTTCATTCACTAAGAATGGTGCAAGTACAAAGAAAAGGCAATTAGCTTCAACAATTGTCTGAATTGTTGGGTTGATTCTAGGGAGATCTGGTATGTGTCAGCATGAAAAGAGATTTATTTATTTATTTATTTGCAGTTTGTTTACCAGGATAGTCCAATTGGGCCACAAGGAGCCCATTTTCAATGGAGCCCTGGGGAGAAAAGCTCCAGAAAAATACAAATACATAGTACACAGAACACATTTACATTACAGATTATCTCATAGGAATGCAAAGTAAATATAATAAGAAAAGGTTAACAATAGTAAAACAGCAATAAAAAAAACACTTTTTTTTACACAAAAACAGTCCAACTTGCTTTGCAAGGGATGGTAGGCAGAATCAAGTTAATTGTCTTTCTAACACAGAAAATTCATTAAACATTTGGACCACATTAAAACAGCTCTTAACACTAGAAGTCTCACCAACAAATTTCCTGATTTTCAAGCTTGCGTACCATGCCTTCACACCTGAAGGTAACTAAGCTGGCTTCTCCATATTTGTCAAAGATCACATCACTTCCGGACACATTCCCAGAGACCCACAAACAGAACACTCATAACTCCATATCACTTTCAGGAAGAGAAACTACCAACTTATAGCTTGCAGGAGGATACCCTCCTTGTTTCAGATGAGCATGCTAGATTACTGAAAGTATTTGAAGAACTGTGTATTAACAAGAACTCCATTATTTTCAGAGAATTTAACTACCACACAATTGACTGGAGTGCCTATCCCTCCAACATAGGGCAAGCTCAGACTTTCTTGGACATTATTAACAAAAACTGCTAGAATCACATAATTAATAAACTCTCCAGATGATATAATATTCCAGACCAGGTCATATACTATTCCCCTGATCTCTTCATCTCTACTAAAGCTGGAACATAAATTTGTAATATTTGCCTTCAAAATCACTAGGTTTTATATGGTCATCAATGACCACAAAACTAAGCACCTGTCTTGCCATCATCAGTTATGTCTCCACCAGTCTCCAAGCTGACCTCTCTGTACGATGCTGTAGGTCATCCAGCAAAGTGTAACCTGGATGGCTTCCTGATGCCCTCTGGTGATCTCTGTCCAGTAGGGGGGTGTAAACTCCACATCAGAGAACACCACTAGAGGTCCTTGTACAGCACCTGGAAGGAAGTGGAAGGCCTGATGTCTGTCTTGGTGGACAAGCAGCTAGATACTCACACCGGCAGCCATGACCAGGTCCACATGCAGTTGGCAGTCACACAGCTGCCAGGTCCTGACCACCCGGCAGCAATAGCTGGTCTCAGCCATAACAGTGGTCATGGAAGTCACTGACCTCAGCTTGGGTGAGACACTGTGTAGTTTTACAGTCAACCATCACCCCACCCTATCCCTCATCATGGTGTTCCCCTTCCTTGCATGTCAAATGCCTCCTCGGTCTGTTGTCCAATCCTGCTTATCACTAATAGTCTTCCCTTTGTCTGACTGACTTCTCTTCACCAATTTTGTCAGTGTCTCCCCTATTGGTCTTTGTCTTTTGTTGTTATCTACCCCTGCAGACACCCCAATACCATCTTTCCTTCACTTTGGCCTTCTTTGTGCTCCTATACTTGCCCTTATCCCCCTTTTTCACTCTCCTATACACCCATTTCCTTCCCATTTATATTAAGTAGGAGGGAGCTTGTTATACAGCCATTAGCTGAGCTAATAACTGTGGCCATAAACCATGTCATTGCATGTGTGATTGTGCATCATCACATGCATGCTTACATGCACGTTGCTTGGCTCTATGTGTCACTGGTCTGCAATGGTGCTATTCTGGTCAATATATAACCTGCTGGGCTTTCATGAGAGAATTGCTTACTTATTCTTATCCTGTCATGTCACACAATGCCCCCCCCCCAACTGCATAGTTAATTAGCAAAAGGCCTCAATAGTCTACTTCATTTGTGTTGTTTGGCCTTTACTCAGCTGCATAAGCAATTTTTTTGCATCCAGCCACAATTCTTCTAACATTAGGATATAGTGAACAATCCTGTCTCTTCTAAGTTCTCCTAAAGATTTTTATTATTCTTTCTGCAGAAAATACTACAAATATTGATATGATACAATAATATTCCAATGCTTATATGAATATCGATATGATACAATAATATTCCAAAGCATAAGTAATATTATCTAAACATCCTTCAAGCTGATTATATATTAAAATGCATGTGGTCTGTTTTAGTCACTATTATTTATTTATTTGCAGTTTGTTGACCGGGAAAGTCCATTGGGCCCAAAAGAACCCTTTTTCAATGGAGGCCCATGGAGAAAAGCTTCACTTACAATATTATAATAATGAATAAAATAAAATAAACTAAGAAAAAAATATTACATGATTTAAAGTAACAGAAATAGATTGACAAAGTAATAATAGTAACAAAGCATTTTGTGGTATATGCCATAACAAAGCATTCTGGAATACATGGAATAAATAGCATTCTGCAGGTCAAGGCATGCAAATACCTACAACGTAAAATAGATTATAAGAAGCTGTTAAGAAAAACATAGCAAGTGTTATGTATAATTTGTGAAAGAAATCTTAATAGAAAGTAGGAGTGAAATAGATAAATGTTAAGAAGGGTGAGAACAGGAGCATTCCCAATTAGATAAAAGGTAGGAATGAAGCAAAGTCTTAAAACTAGAGTGGTTCTGGGTAGTATGGCTATATCCAAAAAAGTTCCAGACCAGTAACCACAGCAAGCTAGGAAGCAATGAATGAAGTCACAGCACAATTCCACAGAAAATCCGTTTAATCACCACAAACAATTCATTAAGTGCTTTTGTTCAAGTATATACTGAACTTCATCAGAACAATTAAGTCAATCTCAACTTAGTAGTTATACAATTTCAAAAAAAATCACATGACCAGCAAAGACTAAACACTTAAAGACACAGAGATCCCCCTCCCCATACACATACACCTAAATGTCATAATACTTCAATTTTAAAATGGGAGCTAATGAACGACATTCATTTAATCCTGGTTGAACAGTTACGTTCAACTTAATCTGCCATAAAACTTCCTTATAAGTTAAATGTGCTGCAGCAGTTTCCCAGAATGACATAATGTAGTTGGCAAAGGTGGGTGTGCATGCTGCCCCCATAGCAACTCCGGTCACCTATCTAAAAAATTGTCTTTCAAAATACAAATAGTTGTGTTTTAATGCTAATTCCATAAGGGCACACCAAGTATAAGCTTCATTTGCCATATAGCCTGCATGTTTTTGGAACTGCTCTTCTAACCAATTTAACCTAATGTCATGGGGTATTACAGAAAAAAGTTTGTGTAAGTCAATAGTCACAAATATAGCATCAAAAGAGAATTCAGTTTCATTCAATATTTTCAAAAATTGCCAGGTGTCTTTACAAACTTGTTGAATATTAACTATGTCTGACTTAAATTTATCATCCAAGAATTTTGCGATATAAGTTTATGACTGTTTGGCATCCACACTAGGATGGAATGGGGGGGTCATAGCCAACAGAAAATATGGATGCAACCAATATTTTAATTGCAACTCCTGTAACGTAGTATATGCATGTGACACATGTCCAAGTTTTTATATAGGGAAGACTTCAAGGAGACTAAGAGATCGAGTATACGAATATTTTTCAGATATAAAAAATAAAAAAATTACCAGTGCATTGTACAGGCACATTAGTATTAATCAGGGTCATGATTTTTAAGTTTTATGTTTTAGATTATGTTAAGTTTGATGAACAAGGTAAAATTACTGTAGCACATTTAAATTATAAGGAAGTTTTATGGCAGATTAAGTTGAATGTAGCTGTTCAACCAGTTTTAAATGAGTGTTGTTCATTAGCTCCCATTTTAAAATTGAAGTATTATGACATTTAGATTTGTGTGTGTGTGTGTGGGGGGGGTTCTGTGTCTTTAAGTGTTTAGTCTTTGCTGGTCATGTGATTTTTTGAAATTGTATAACTACTAAGTTGAGATTGACTTAATTGTTCTGCTGAAGTTCAGTATACACTTGAATGAAAGCGTTTAACAAATTGTTTGTGGTGAATAAACGTATTTTCTATGGAATTGTGCTGTGACTTCATTCATTGCTTCCTGGCTTGCTGTGGTTACTAGTACGGATGTATGGCGGAAGTGAGTTCAATTTACGTGCTAGGGAGAATGACAATAAAAGTTGCCCTGGAATACGTGTTGGTTTGTACACTTGAAGTACATTCTGATTTTTGGATCCGAGAGATTTTCTAGAAAGGTGCACTGTGTGGACAGAAGAGAGGGAGGGACAGTTAGAGGGCTTAAAGATGAGTCTGTGAACAGTAGAAAGTTGAATATAAAAGAGATAGTTAGAAAGTTCAAGCCAAGTTAAAGAGTGTAGAGAACTGCAATGGTGAGAGGAGGACTTGGAGCCAGTAGGAAACTTAGAGATTTTATTGTAGCAAAATGCAAGTTTTGCCTTTAGAGAGGATTGTAGCTTAGTAAGGAGAGGGGCTCCATACATGAGAGAGGGATGGAGGTAAGTGACAGCAAGGGTATGCTTAGTTGAAGGGGTAAGGAATCGACTGTGCCGATATAACATTCCAAGCTTCTGGTGGGTGGAACTGACTGTGCCAATATAACAGTCCAAGCTTCTGGTGGGTGGAACCAACTGTGCTGATATAACATTCCAAGCTTCTGGTGGGTGGAACCGATTGTGCCTATATAACATTCCAAGCTTCTGGTGGGTGGAACCGATTGTGCCAATATAACATTCTAAGCTTCTGGTAGGTTTTCTTGATGTTAGTTCATAGGTAAATGTCAAACATCAGGTGTTCATCAATAATGACACCAAGTAGCTTAGTATCAGGAACTATTTTGATGGGGGTCTTGTTTTGGCTGACTATCAAGAAGGAATTTTTATCAATTTTAGTATTTTTGATGGGGTAAATAACATGATTTTAGTTTTAGATGGATTGAGAGCTAGGTGATTGTTCAACAACCAAGTCTCAGTGCTGGTGAAGGCATTTTGAGTTGCATGACTTTAGTGAGAGATTTGGCAGAGCAGATGATGGTAGAGTCATCTGCATATTGGACAGTTTAACATTTTCTATACATTGCTGGAAGTTATTGATAAAAATGTTAAATAGTAGAGGACCCGGGATACAGCCTTGGAGTACACCAGTTGGAGTATGAAGGTAAGAAGAGATACAATTTTTCAACTTCATGGTCTGTTGCCTGTTTGAGAGGTAACTGGAAAAGCAATTGATGAAAGAGGGAGATAGGATGACTACTGTTCAATCTAAGCCTTACTACAGGATATGTGCCCAAAGAGTGGTGTACAGTAACAGTGGTCCCTCTCCATAAAGGTGGTGCCTCAACGGATCCTGGAAACTATCACCCCATAAGCCTGACTAGCTTGGTCTGCAAAGCTATGGAAAGGATCATCATGGACCTCATAAATAAAGATATTGGGGACCTACAAACACTGGATCCTACCCAGTTCGGCTTTGTTAAGGGCAGATCCTGCCTCTTAAACCTGGTTGATTTCTTTGAAACAGTCACCAAGGCCATTGACGAGGGGAAGGTGGTCCACACAGCCTACCTGGACCGCAAAAGCCTTCGATACAATACCCCACTCGGGCATTATAGATAAGCTCACCAGCTTAAATATAAACCCCTATGTCACTAGATGGATTGCAAACTGGCTCAAGGACAGAACCCACATGGTTAGAATTGCTGGAGCCATGTCAGACCCCAAACCAGTTACAAGTGGTGTCCCACAAGGCTCAGTCCTGGGACCTCTCTTGTTCGGTATATATTTCTCGGAGGTACAGGCCAACATGGAAGGACTGTGGCTGACCAAGTTCGCAGATGACTGCAAACTGGGCGCCATAATCAACTCTCCAGCCGACACAAGCATCCTCCAAAATGGCCTCATAGAAACAGACAACTGGTGCCAGAGCCATGGCCTCAAGCTAAATGCCAAAAAGTGTATAGTCATCCCTTTGGCAAAAACAAAGTGCCCACAAATTACCACATAGGTGGTAATCCATTAAGTACAGAAGAAGTAATTAGGGACCTGGGGACCCAAGTTGATAGCAATCTCTCATTTGACAACCACGTGGCCAAAGTGGTTAGAAAAACATTTTATATAGCCCACCTAATCATGAAGGGATTCACATCTAGATCAGGGGACGTCATTGTGCCTCTTTACTCATCCCTCATCGGGCCCATAATTGAGTACAATGCCCCTTTTGGGATGTACCTTACCAGACACCTGCAGCAACTGGAAAGACCCCAAAAGTACCTCACCAAGAGGATCAAAGGGCTCAAACAGATGCCATATACTGCCCGGTTAAAGAAACTCCAGCTCTACTCAGTGGCATACCGCCTGTTCACAGGCGATCTGTGCCTGACATATAAAGCCATGTCCAACCCGGAATTAATGGACATGCTGCACCTCAGAAAATCCAAATCCCATCAAGCCACGTGCTCGAGACTTGAACCTCAGCACTGAAATAAATAGGACATGCTGGAGGGACAGATTCATAACCCAGAGGCTCCCTTCACTCTGGAATAAAATCCCAGTCCAGGTTAGGCAGAGTCCCTCATTGACTCTCTTCAAGAGGAATCTTGATGAGTGGATGGGAGATCGTAGGTTTACCCCGGGTATCACTTCTGTGTCACTGTTAGACAGAGGCACAGTATACTAACCTCGAAAAAGGGCATAGCAAAATAAATTTAAAATGGGTGGCGAAAGCCAAACACATTCTGGCTAGGCTTATAAATGCCCTAGGGCAGATAGCCTAGTATGAACCTATGAACCTATGAACCTATAAGAGAGAGTTGAGAAAGAAGTAAATAATGGGAAATGGTATCAAATGCTTCAGATAAGTCTAGGAAAAGGGTAGATACAATATTACCTGAGTCTCAAGCATGCTTGATGATATCGAGAAAGGACAGAAGGGCAGTGGTAGTGCTGTGTCCAGCTCTAAATCCATGTTGAGTCGGGGTCAACAAATGATTGTCTATAAGGTAAGGTAGGAGTTGCAAGTTAAAGCATTTTTCAAGAATCTTAGAGACAGGGGGAGAAGGGCAACTGGACAGAAATTGGAGATGTTAGTATTGTTGCCCCCTTTATGTAGGGGAATGATAAAGGCTTTTTTCCAAAGGAGGGGTACATAGGATTCTTGAATGGAATGATTGATTAGGATGCAGATAGGAAATGCTATACCATCACTAGATATGAAAGGTGTATTAAAATATGTAAGGCCAGATTCATAAAGGTTATCTCAAAGTGAAAACTATGTGTATACTTACTGTAACCTTTCTGAGTGAGTAAACAGCAGAAGCATTGTGGTAGGGCTCTTCTTGAATTCAGGAAGTGATGCTTAGTGTACGGTTTGTGGTAACCTTTATGAATCTGGCCTATAGTCTTCGTCTCTCTACCCTTCTACCAAATTAAACATCTGACAAGTGTACCCCATAAACTGTAATCTACTAAAAGCATATTTACTTCATCCAAGTAATCCACATTTAAGTAGGTAAGCTACATGCTTGAAGAAATTCACTGAGTAATAATGATTCCTTCATTTTTTTTTAACGTTCTCTTATATCATGCAAATATTTGTCTGAGGCTGGTCTTCTTTCTAGTCTTTGTACTATTCTATTTCCAAAAATACCTGCATGTCAAAAAAGGCTATGGCTATAGTAGATGAATATGAATTTGCCATAAGTCTATTATTTAAATATTACAAGAGTCATTTAAATTTATTCATATCCCTACAACATACAAAAACAAGATTACCTATAAAGTTATAATATTTCACTACAGGTAACATAACTATGGTGTCTCTCTTTGATGGGCAGTGAACTTGGAACATCCACAATTCACTATGATGGTGGTGTTACTATCTCCCTCCACTGTAAAGTGAGCAATGAAACTCAAGAAAATGCCAAACTGTAACTTGGTCTTGGGTGATTCAAATGAGTGATTGCAACATGTTCTAATATTTGGCAAGTTTCACAGCTTTGTATACAATGATTATAAAGGTAGAAACATTTTTCAATCATCTGTCAGTAACTATTGATATATTCTAGATATATTACATTTCTATAGATCATAATATTACAACTATTCTGGCTGACTGCCTTGTGAAGAAAGATAAAGCCCTGACTGTGACCAGCAAACCAGAAATCAATTAACTACCAAGATACTGGTGGAGCTGGCTGGGAAGTGGAAACAAATGACTGCCCTTGTTTGCCCCTTGTTTTGGGGGGTGAGAGGCAGTACTATTCTGTGTTGTACTGATACCTACTGGCAGTCAGATGTACAGCATGCAGCATATGGGATGAAGGGACATGCTTAGTTCTGCCAAGCTCTGTTTATGGAGTTACCTGCATTATGTATGTGCAGAAGAAGGTAGATGCACTGGTGAATGTACAGGATGTACAGGAGGGTATTACTTTGCTAGGTGTGCTTGTCAGCTGATGGATGGAGGTAGGGTTACTGCATAATAGAAAAGCCAAGACTGACATGAGAAACAGGCTACCCATGGCCTACCCCCCCCCCCAACACTACCTGGACAAATGTTTGAGATTTCTGAAATGTATTCCCCTTCAGAAAATAAATCCTTTACTGGATAATATGGGTTTCTCATGCAAAGTAGGATTTGTGAGAGCCTATATAAAAATGCTAGAGCTGTTCTGAAGTGGACTGAATGAGACTCCAGAAAATATGATACTCAGTGGCAGAAAATGCATAGCATGGAGACATGCAATAAATATAAACATGCACACATATGTAAATGCACTATGTGCGTAAATATAGCTTACAGTTTCCAGCATGTGTTGTTGTTGTTGTTGTTGTGTCTTTCGGTTTATCCTGGTTAGGGGTCGCCACAGCGGAACTCCGGTCCGCTAATGTTTGGTAGTGGATTTTTACGTGCCGAGTTACCAGCCCTGATGCACAACCTTCAACGAAGGCACACCCATTCACACATGCCTCCACACAGAAGACGGTCTAGCTGAGAATCGAACGGGACAACGTCTTGCTGTGAGGCGACAACGCTACCACAGCACCACTACCGCGGGAGTTTCCAGCATGTGTATTACATTGGTATTCAGAAGCATTAATAACATAAAAGTTCCAGAGGTAATGTCTCTTTAACAAAGGCCTGACCACAGGTTGGTGGTTAGTAACATGACTCTGATTGGATAACATTGGATTTGGCTTTGGACATACTGTAGTAACTGCTGTAAAGGCAGGGTAACAGCATGTTTGCTGCAGCTCAGACTACAATGCAACATGATAGCTGTGGTTCAGATTTTGGCTAAGGTTGGTGCTGCAGTTGTACAGAAGCAAACTGTCTCCTGGTGTTGACAATGACCCAAGAGTAATGAACCTAGGTTCCAGAACTGTCAACCAGGGAGATAAAGGGCTGAATACCAGGGGGAGCTATTCAGCTTACATCACAGAGGGTGAAGACCACATCAGCCCATGATGAAAACAAGATAAAGATGCAGTAATATACACACCGCATGCATGTCCATCATGTATACATTACTGAACAACTGCATATAAACAGTAAGGACTGCATGGAAAATACCCCCCTGGGTTCTACCTACAAGTATGCCACCATGTAGTCCCTTTGGGATCTGTATGACTTTTGTTGCCGAGATGCAGAGACAAGGCTCCAACAAAAATCTTCTTAATAAACAGGATATATTAGCGAAAGACTATGCCTGGGCTACTTCTGTGTAGACATAAGAAGATAACAATGTATCTGTAGCAACTGAAACAATGTAACTGATTTTAAAAATACTTAAGAGCAATAACTACTATCACACACATATGAAAACACACAGACATGCGCGCGTGCGCGCGCACACACACACACACATGCATGCTCAAGCACACTCACATGCGCACATAGACACATCATTTCAAAATAACTAAAATATTAAGCTATAACACCCACTACATTCCCAATTTATGGGAAAGCCTACAACAGCCTCCCATATGTCTAAAACTTACTGTCTTGGATCTCTGCAGACCTTACACACAAACAGAACACAGACATGTAGACTTGCAAAGTTTCTCTGTGAGCCTTTCCCCACCACATGCCACCCACTTACCCATTTCCTGTCTTATTCCCATATCCATCACAGCAGCTTTGTGATCCCTACCATCTTCTTAAAATAAGCCCCTTCAAAATGAAAGTACTTAGGTCATTACCCACTTCTTGAACTGACCCCACTAAACTCACATGCTGCAGTCTTTGCCACTTTTGAAAACTGCCCTCCAGAATAAAAATATTCTGAAGGTATCAGCCCCAGCAGGGCAATCCTGGTATGCATTAGGGGGACTGGAGAAACTAAAGTGTGAAACTGGGAGAGAGACAATGTGCAAGGTTAGATGGTTTGCCAGCTGAAAGTTCCAAGGTAATAACAGGAAAAAATGGTCTGGGGTCAGAATTCCTACATATCTGACAGACATATTTGCTCTAATAAGTGATAACCATGAGTACTCGTTACTGATGCAATGTAATTGAAAGACGGCATGTGAAGGGACCTTCCATTAGTAAATGTTAAAAACTGCCTTTTAAGTTACCTTACTTATAAAGTCTCATGCCTAGGGGATTGCTGGCTGTATCATAGATACATGCCTCTAACAAGCCATAGAGACCCCAGATAACCACTTTTAACAAGAATCAAAAATTCTTCAGCACTATTAGCGTGGGTGGGAGGGGATTAGTGTGCTTGCAGTAAGAGAAAATGATTGTCGGAAATCATACTGCATGGACTAAATGCAACGAATAAAAGTCTTAAATCTACAGCTAAGTGTTAACATAATGTAAGAGTTTTGTTAGCAGAATGAAAAGGTTGGTGATCCAGTTTCACAGACGGCATGCACTTCTCAGACAGACTCATAAAGAAGTGAAAGCAATAAAAGTCAAACATTCACCAAAAACCTTCAATATATATCACAGTAATGACACTTTAAAAAAAATAAAAAAAACAACCTGTTTCTACCTTTTTAAATAAAGTGTCATTACCACAATATTTATGAAGCATTTTTTGGTGAATTCACAGACTACATCACTAGTGAGGCCACATTTAGAGTATTATTGCCATTTCTGAAGGAAATAGTTCTATAAGACCAAGGACAAGGAGAATTAATGATAATAATATAAACAGAAGGTCATTTTTTAAACAGACACCTTAGAGTTTATGGATCCATAGTCTATTACAGACAAGATATGGAGGCCTTATAATCGAACATGACAGAAGTCATTAAATAGCCATTACAATAAGCAAGGCTTATAAGGGTAGCTCTTTCAGTAAAGAATATATTTAGGTACATGTGAGAACAGTATAATGCGGGAAGAAGTTAGATAAGAGGTAATGTCAAGAAGTGTTTCTTTATGCAAAGGGTGATGCTTGCATGGAATGTGGCGGTCAAGGAGAAAATTAGTTCAGAAATCCCTGAAGTAAGAATATAGGACTCTTAGGAATGATGAAGAAGAAACTTGCAGTATAGTAATATCTTCTTCCAGCAATACACAGAGAAATGGACAAATTCTACAAGCCTAATTAATGTTTTTATTTACTGTCAGTGTCTGCTTCTAACATTAATTATTAACCTTAAAATTCAGTGGGATTGATAATTCCACAAACCATTATGATTAAATGTCCATTTAAAGATTTTTAAACATAATGCAGCTGGAAAATACTACTTCAAATTTATAGGATGTCATGTAACTGGGACGAAATCATTTTTCCCAAACATCTTCCTTATGTCGTGTTTCATTTTACTTACAATCTGACTTGAGCTGCAGTTTTTAAACAATGATGCATTATGCCCTCTTGTGGGCATCTTTTAAAAATGCAGTATTACTACAATAACTGAAATTCTAGTATACTATTTTGTTAGTTTACTTATTGAAATGTTTCCACTGGATTCATTAAGGCATTCCTTTAGTGTATAACTAGCATGCAATTATAAAACAATGCACAAGTACCCACTTCATTTTCTATAGTAGTTACTGAAAAATAGTTGTGAAAACAGTTACATAAATTTGTTTTACAGCAGGAAGGATACAACTGAACAGTGAGAGCAAATACAGCTAAGTCGAGTAGTAATCTAATAAAAACAATCGCATTAACAGTTTTAGAGGCAAAATAAATACACTTTATATGCCTTTAGTTGCAGAAAGAAATGAGATGAGCATGAAACACGTATAAAAATCGAATAAACACAGAGAAGACAACAAGGCTTTTGGGGGAAACGTAACAATAATCAGTTTACGCTGTTCCTGGCCGCTTGTCACCTGCTGATATTTGTTCATGTCCTGCCCAAAGCAGTAAGTAACAGTGCAGATGGGATCTAAAAGTGAAAAGTCATTCACAAATAGTGAATTGATGACAGATTCAGGATTGTAGGACAAAAGCCATGGTACGGAAAGCAGAAAACAGTGCTTAGAGTGTCTCAAGTCCAACGTCTCATAAATATTATGATAATCCTAAGGTTCCTTTCCTGTGATCAATGACAAGTGAGAAGTGGCCTCAGAAATGAAGCAGTTTAATTATGCTCATTGTCCTGGTATTGTGGAGTCATTTATTGACTCAGTGACTAACCACTTGCATATAGAAATTGTTAGAGCAAGACAGAAGCACAGTACAGTAGTGCATATGACAGACCAATGCAGTGGCAAAATTAGTAATTATGTGTTATAGAAGTTCATTCTGAGCGGAGGCACTGTGCACACAAACATTACGCCTGCAGTGATAAGAAAAAGGCACTTAGAACAACTGAAAGTTTGGCATCAGGAAGATATAGTGCAGGGAACTGAGAAAGTAACTCAAGCCTGGGGGAAGCCTTGGCTAGGACCATTATGATCAGTGTGTATGAGGCACAGGCATTCCTAATACAAAACAAATCCAGCTCTGCCCAGCTGCAGGTGTCATTCAGCATCAGTACTTTGTGAAAGACCAGATCATTTAGCAATCTGTAATATCTGTCATTATTAATAACACACCTAGAAGGAGAGAAGCAAACATTTTAATTATTTGTTTGTCATGCTGAATAAATTACAACTGTGTTTGTGTAATTTGTCCAGACTGTAATACTACAACTATTTGGAGAGGACTGAATCAAGTTCCCAGAAAATAAGACACTCAGATACACAAGTTGCAAAGCTCAAATACTTGAAGTAAAAAATATACAATCACATGTATAACTACAGTTTAAATGTCCAGTGTCTGTATGGTATATTGTTGTTGAGCCGCACACCTCCCGACTCTCAAAAATAGGTCTTAATCAATCAGGGAAAATTCTTGATAGAATCAGAGACACTTTTAAAATATTAGTACAATTAACTTGTGACACTGACAGTACAAGAAAAGGTGAATTAATATATATTCTCTGAAGTAAAAGAAGTCTATAACTCTAATTATTGTACTAGGCAGTTAGTAGACATGCAGTCCAGGTGACCAGAGGAGCCCAACCCAGATCCCCAGATGTACCAAAGCAATGTGTGGTTAAATGACTTGCTGAAGGTCACAGAGTAGGTGAATGAAGGTGGAGAGATTCAAACCCTATACTCTTGTCATAAGAAGTCAGTACTTTAATCCTCTGTGATAACCACCACTATTCTTTGAAGGGAATTCACCACTTTTTCTCCAAAAGTCAGCAGTTTTAGGAGAGCTTAATAGGAACAAAGGTAACACCTGAGTCAAAATCATGGATGTTCCTGAAAATCAGGGATAGTTGAGAGGAAAATAACTGGATGGAGTTTGCTGAGTGTTGCACTCTGTGTTAGCACCAGTTAATACTGCAGGTGGTTTTGTAGTTATTAGCTGCTGTTCAGATCCGGTTATAGTACAGTGTGCAATAAAGACACATAGTCACAATATGGTAATGACGGTTTGGTGACAGCATGGTAACCACTATTTACACTTGGTCATAGCAAGAGAATGTCTGCTCAGACTTGGTCACAACATGGCAGGTGGTGCTCTGCTTTATTCACAGCATGACAAATGCTCTTAACACTTGGTTACAGCACAGTAGCTGCTCTTCACAGCTGGTTATTTTTTTTGCTCATATTCGGTTAGAACATGATACCAGCTACTCAGATTTGATTAACTATGATTGCCACAGGCTAAATTTCATCACACCACAGAAACTACTGCTCGGTGTTGACTGTCATACCCAGCCAGCTCATACATTAGTTTTCAAATGTAATCCAATGCATGCTTAGGAATAAACTTAAATCACGGGAGGGTCAGCCAGGGAGAGAACTGTGTGACTACCTAAAAAATGACATTACTTTCCTTAGGAAGAATATGGAGCATGTCAGCACCTGACTAGGGCTAGAGAAATACACAGTGTAGTGCTTCGAAGTACTTGACATTTATGTTATTATATGCCTTCACATAAGGTGCAGAGAATGGACATCTGAGGATAAAAATAATCATTGTACAGGATGCCATGTGAATGTACCATCATTAAAATTATCCAGACCTGCTATAACTCCTGCTACAGTGACTTGGGGGGATTCAAGAATCTGGCAAGGACTCTCTCTCTCCTGGATAGCAGTTACCCTCATCAAAAATGGTTATGCAATTGTACGTTTTATAATGAGCTCAAGATCAGATAAACACACTGTTGTTGTACAACTGAAAGAATGTTCTGGAGACAAAATACCAACAAACATTAAATGCTCACTGAACATCAGAACAGAAAATACCAACAAACATTAAATGCTCACTGAATATCAGAACAGACAAACCCCACTTACAGCAAAGCACTCTCCAGTACTAACTTGCCATCCCCATTACACTCAAGAGATGGCAAACTCTACCGTATTCTTTACCATACACATGCAGTGACTAAAACTCCTTACCTTCAGTGCCTGCATACCTGTAACATATGTGCAAATTCACATTCTGCACCATGTCGGTTCTGTGACCCTTTCCTCAACACACCTTATCCCTCTTTCACCACACCAGAACTCTGACATCTATGACGATGGGACATTTTCAAGAGAAAAATAAGTAAAATGACCTAAAGACAGAATCCTCAAAAATATTGACCAGTTATTAATGCAATATACTTGGTGTGTCATCTGGGAGTCAGCTAAAAGGGAAAGAAAAGCTTTAGTCCATATCATGGGCACCTACCCCTTAACATGCCCAAGAACAACCCTGGTTATTCACTCCTAAAAAACAGACAATGAGCTCTGCAGCAGTGCAGTTATACAACATCAGGAGATGTAAAAAACGTAGGAAGGGTAATCATACAGCACAGTATAAATGCAACAAACAAGTGCTAATTCCATATGCAAAGTCAGTGCATGATAAAGGATTCTGCTGACAGAAGAAAAAGTGCAGTAATCTTACTGACTACAGCACTGCTGAGGCCTTATTTGGAGCATTAGCATTCCTAGCTCCGGAGAATATATGCCAATACGAACTTCAACTAGAGAAAGTAAATAACTAAAAGTCATGAACTTTGTGGTATAAGAGAAGATGTGGGGGTATAGCCAGAAATCTATAATTTGTACTCTGTCTTAATATTGTATATATTATTTAAAAATGTACTCTGTCTTCAAAATATTGCCTTTATAAGTGCACGTTATTTTCAACTTTTGCTGTTAATAGCCATAAAACAGTTATTTTTAAAGGTGCATTCCTCTCACATAAGCATCATTTGCATAAATCTATACTGCAAACATTTAATTAGACAGTTCTAAACATCTTGTGCTCTCTAATAGTGTGCTAGAGATTCTCAGAAGAAATGTGCTCTCTTCTGTGTACTGAGTACACCTAGCAACAACCTTGAGAGAGAGGACTTGAATATCCATAAATAAGAAGGGAAGGAGGAGGGACTGCGGCCAATGTCTTTAGAAAATCTTTCCCAACAAGAATTGTGTAAGAACATGGTAGAAGGACATGACACTGGAAGTGCTGTGCTAGGGGAAACTTTGAAAAAAAGTACTTCTTTACAGAAATAGTGCTAAATACATAGAATGCAGAGAAAAAAAATCAAAGTTGCTGTTGTTGTTGAGTCTTTCGGCTTTTCCCGGTTAGGGGTCGCCACAGCGGAATTCCGGTCCGCTAATGATTGACAGTAGATTTTTACATGCCGAGTTGCCAGCCCTGACGCACCACAACCTTCAACAAAGGTACGCCCATTCACGCATGTCTCCACACAGAAGACGCTCTAGCTGAGAATCGAACCGGACAGCATCTTACTGTGAGGCGACAGTGCTACCGCAGCACAAAAAAAAATCAAAGTGATGTGGATAAATAATCTATTGAATAAACATAATACTGGGAATATTGGAAAACAGAGTGATGTAATAGGATCAGAAAATGAGCAAACTCAAGCAGCCTGGCCACTGTCGTTCCACTTCTGGTTTTAATAATACCTGCCTCCTCACAACGCTTGGTTCTCTAGTTCGATTCTTAGTTGAGGTGCCTTCTGTAAAGAGTTTGCATGTTCTCTGTGATGTCCCTGAGGGTTTCCACAGTTTGATCCAGTTTTTTCCTATATCCGGAAGACATACCAGATCTGAATTGGCAATCATCCCACTTGAGCATACCGCAGTGCGCTCATGCGTGCATGACATACCTCACAACTGTCCACATTTTTGCAGAATGTCCAGAATTTTGCCTAATATTTTTGGTCTGTGGATTTCTGGCCAGTCCTAGAGGATTGACGTCACTAAATAATGACTTACATTTTAGTTTCAGACTTCCTATTCTTAGAAAATCCATGCTTACACAAATCCTGTTATTCTAGCCACTTAAGTTAATAAGAACAATATTTAAAATCTGTCCCTATTTGAGGCCTTTGTCCCCATCACTATTTTAAGCTTTGTCCAGATTTATTGCACTAAGAGGATGAGTGGTATGGGTGTAAGAGACACAGCCTCCAGCAAAGGGCTGACAACCCTTCTAAGCATAGTTTCTCTGCCTTGCTCCTTGTCAGTGCCAGGACTAACTCTGTTCTCCAGCGACCCTAAACTGTATTTAACTGTTAATCAGAAAATAAGTGAAATAATAGATTGCAAACCAAGAAAGGTGTTGAGAATCTAAATTTAGAACAACACAAAGCATAATGTTTCAAAGTTGGTTTAAAACTGTAAATTATAAGCAAATTATGATAGGCCAACACTATGAGAAATTTGGGTGAGCTTCACACTGAGTATGGATGTCTGTGTTTTAATATTAGTCATGTTATCATTACTATATTTTAAACAGCTCAAGCATCTCTTTCTCACACCAAGTTTCAAAACAATCTGTTCTGCTGTGCCATTTTACAAACACTGATGTCTTGCTCCCTCTGGTGGCTAATGTTATAAAGCTCACTACAACCAGTTGTGCAAGTTTTATGAATCTCTATACAGTACACAGTACTCCTTTATTTATTTGTTATCTGATTAGTGTGACCGGCCTCATTAAGACAATCCCAGCATGCTTTTAATCCACAAGTGAAACGTGTTTACGTGATAATGAATAATGTTAGTCAAAATGTTTTCCTTCACTAGATCAGAATAAAAAGCTGTAACTATGAAAACACACGTGCAAACCTTTGTTATTTTTATTTTTTCAATTATTTTATTTATTAACCTGATTTACAACAGAGGGATTACAATTAAGCAGTGAGCAGTGACAGACAGCTCTACACAGTGAAATCGTACAGTATGAGAGTCAGCTGTATGTAGTTCCAAAAGTATAAAATAAAGGAAAGGATTGTGCATTTAGAACAGAAGCAGGATGATAAAAGGAATATGCATGGTTTAGGGCAGACAACAAATTATTAAGGCACAGGCCATAATTCAAGTAAAGGATTCATGACTGCACGTCATTTGGTGTCATTTGTCCATAGTCCACTGAGAGTCATTGCACAAGGGGGTAGGAAAGTGTACATTTCTTCATCAATGTTTGAATTCAGGATAGTTCCTGAATAGCAAGAAGGTAATCTTTGACAATAGAGTAAAATGCCCAGGGCATCTGGCACTCAGCTTCCAGAAGGTTCATTTCCAGGGCAAGATGTGAGCAGATTAGAAAAGGTGCTGTGCCTTAATACTTAAAACTTGTTCCTGAAAACAACATATTTGCAATTATTTATAGCTGTTCATTTGGAAGCTGACAATGAAGGGCAAAAAGTCCAGTATAATTCTAATTATGTCACATTAAAATGGTAGCAAAGCGAATAACACTGTGACACTGAACCTCTAGCTGACCAAGATCCAGGTACAAAAGTGCTTCCTATCATGATTGAAACAGGAAGCCTATCTTCTTCTTCTGGCTTTTCCCAGTTAGGGGTCGCCACAGCAGATCACCCGTCCGCTCATGATTGGCAATGGAGTTTTACAGTGTCGAGTTGCCAGCCCAGCGCCCAACCTTCCGCAGAAGGCACACACATGCACACACTCACACCTAGGGCCAATTTAAAGTGTCCAATCCACCTACTGCATGTCTTTGGGGTGTGGGAGGAAACTGGAGCACCTGGAGGAAACCCACGCAACCACAGGGAGGACATGCAGACTCCGCACAGAAGGCACCCCAGCCAAGGATCAAACCAGAGAACCTCTTGTTGTGAGTTGACAATGCTAACCACTGCACCACCGTGGCCGCCCATATGAAACAGGAAGCCTATAATAGTGATAAAGCTATCAGGAAGTCACAAAGGAGAAAGCTGATCAGGTTTTCTGTTATGTCATCACTGTAACTTGGTTAATGGAAACCTTGAACTATTGTTCCTGATAAATGAAAAGGCTAAAAAATGTTTTATTTTGTTTTTTTTTTTTTTTCAAATGGTTTGGGGCTACCTTTAACAGCATGGACTATGGCAGTGTCAGTTGATAGTGATTCTTGTCCCAAGTATCCCTAACTAAGAGGAAAATGAATCATGTTGGATGGGCTCAGACAGTATGAGGGAAGACAGTCCACAACTGTAAACAAGTGGAACTTCAGTTGCCATAAGATGTGAACCAGTGTCAGTACTGTGTGATGGAAAAATACATCACTGCTGTATTGTAGCATGACATTTCATCATGCTTTCGCAGCTTACATACAGACAGAAGCAACATTCTGAATCATTTATTTTATTTTACATAATTTGCAAGTGTATTGCATAAATGTGGACTGTCAGACTGCAATTGCTCTGAAGAAAAATGCATGCATCTCAAAAAAAACAGGATAGTCTGTGATACAAATTATAAGAAAGATAAGGACATTAAGTAAGTAAACACTTGAAAAAGGCATGCATGAATAAAGACCCAGGGCATACCCAGGAAATGCGGAAGAGATTATATTTATAATTCTTTTCCCACAGGATGAGCTGGAGATCATTGATAAAGTAGGAAAGTCTGGTCTGTCCTCCTCATTCTGTGACCACTGCAATCCTCATCAAATCAAGCAGTTTACAAAATGTACGTGTGTATGTATATATATATATATATGTGTAGATGGATGGATTCTTAGATAGCTAGACCTACATACAGCTAGACAGACAGATAAATAGATAGACCTACATACAGACAGATAGACACACCTATAGATAGATAGATAGTTAGAACTATAGACAGATAGATAGATAGAAATATAGATAGATAGATAGATAGATAGATAGATAGATAGATAGATAGATAGATAGATAGATAGATAGATAGATAGATAGATAGGGGTCTATATTATAAAGCCAAAAGCTCTAAAGAGTAAATACAAGGACATCGACACATAAAAAGCGATGTACAAAAATAGTGAAACACGTATTGAGCGAAAATCAAAATACCAAACGTGTTTCTTTAAACAATAGCACCATGCAGGCATACGTAAATTAACTAAATAAAGCTAAAATAATACACTTTTGCAGGGGGGCACCCCCCACACCCCCACTACTTAAATATACTAACTCCAAGATCGCACTACAGTGGGGAAAATGATATGTTTCCTTATCCCCAGGATTGCGCTGGTGGCCAAACAAATACATTTGATGTTCTGATTTTCGCTCAGTACATGTTTTGCTATTTTTATACATCGCTCTTTATATGTCGATGTACTTGTATTCACTCTTTAGAGCTTTCAGCTTTATAATATAGACCCGATAGCTAGATATACCTACAGATAGACAGATAGAATGCCTACATGCTTTTTTAAGTTCCGTTGAGTGCAGTGCATTGTTGCTGTTCCAAAACAGTAATGTCAGAGCTTAGGAGAAAGTGAATTTGCTATCCTGCAGTCTCTTCAGGTTGGTGATTAATATATCAGATAGCAGTACTGGATAACAATGCATAGTTTTACAGTAGGTACAATTCCCAGATAAATCATCTGAGGAGATCAGGAATCTGAATGCTGCTCAGAATGAATATCTCTCCTTCTGAATGTACAGTTGCCTCTCCCTCCATCCATATATTTTCCAGACACTACCCAGTGTTATTAACATAGTGTTGTCAGCCTTGCTTCACCTAGGCATTCAGCGATGTCATCATCAGTATATTTCTTCCAGGTACCACTGCTGAGATGCAGCCTTGCTCCACCCACTTTATTTCAGGCATTTCCTGACAGGTTGTATAATGTTCTCACAGCCCTGTTTCAGTCATTCTATAGAGTACTGACTGTCCTTTCTGCCTAGTCAGTGCAATCTATTGTATCAAGCAGTACAGAGGGCATACATACCACTCCAAGCTTATAATCAAGGTACTAATTATACACACACACACACACACACACACACACACACACACAATCCCAGCACTGTAGTACTAAATATTCCACAGGAATCAATCTTCTGAATGCATTCCATGTTTACTAAATGCACCCTGGAACTGCCATCTCATGAAGTATTCACCCCTGTTCTAGAAGTCCCCTCATGAATTATGTGCATATCCCATTAAACATGTCAGTTCTGTTTCATTGTTCAGTCATTCTTTGATGAGTAGTGATGGACGCTGTCCCTACTGATTCAACGCACTCCACAGCATGCAGTTGCACCCTTTTTTTATTCCATTTTCTTTTCATATCACCAGTGCTGCTTGAAGTTATGTGGCATATTTATACTCATCATCTCCTAATCCATACACTGCCTAATGCCCAGCAATATCAGTTCTGCCTTACCATAATAACAATAGTACAGTCTGTTCAAAGATTCCATGTATTCATTCCTTAGAAATCTCCACAACAGATCTTTAACATAGATGGTACAACAAAACTTACCAGTGACAACAAACATATGCGAACACCATGCCCACTGGCATCAATTGTCCTTACCCACCAATTCTTGCCACTATATTCTATGTATTTAAATTTACTGACTAGCTAAACTAATTCCGTTTTCTTTTATCTGATTCTAAACTTTGTGTGTAAACCAGTCTATCCAGTTTTAGTTATATCAACCAGTCATCGTTCACAACTCTTTCAGTAAAGTAACGCTTCTTATTTATTTTATTTATTTTTATCCCTTCCTGTTTCTTATATTGCTTACCACTGTGGGACTTTAACCTCTTGATTTCTTCTAATATATATGTATATATGTATATATAATATATATATACATATATATATATATATATATATATATATATATTTTTTTTTTTTTTTTTTTTTTAAATTTTTTAACCAGGTACGAGCCAGTAGACACGTTTGATGTGATTAACTGGCTTGCACAGAGTTAAGCAGTATGAAAGCTATGACTAAACAAACTACTTGAAGAATTAAAGGTTGAAATTTGGTTGCATCTCATACCCTTAACCCTCTGTGTCATTGCTAAATTTGTTGCAGAGGCATATCTTTCTTAGAAACATACTTATGTGACATGCTGTTGTCCTTACCAACTCACTTTTCCTGTAGATTAAATCCTTTGCATTTTAATCTATCTTCCCAGATGAATTTTTTAGTACCAGTGTGATATTGTACTGAGATTTATCAAGCAGTAAAATGTCTCTTTTGTCGAATGACCTTCAAAACCACATTCTGGATTCTAAACGAGACTTCAACAGTGCTCTGTACTGTGGAAGAGTTATTTCTTTCCTTTGCAAACATTTGGTCTGTCTTGGCCACTTCTCCTTGGGGATGACCATGAATGAATAATGACCACTGATGTTCTTTTATGCTGTTTACCACCCTCAGACAAGTTCACCTCTGCCCCATGTAAATTGCAGCAAATTCTTTTCCTCCCTCTCACGATGCATCATGCTTACAAAATGCCATAGCTCACCAGTAGTCAAGTAGTCATAAAGATGTTAGAAGGGGTCTGCCCTTTGTACAGGGTTAAGACTCGTGATGGTGTACTGATCTGTTTTATAGATATATGTACATAGAAAAATAGATAGATAGACAGACAGATAGATAGATAGATAGATAAATAGATAGATAGATAGATAGATAGATAGATAGATAGATAGATAGACAGGTTGAAATGCATGTAAATGTGTCAGAGATTATTTCAGTCTCTTGGTTTTCTTCAGTTTATGTTATAGTAAAAATGTCAAAACGAAGAATTAAATGCATGATACTGATAACCAAATCCCACATTCATTTCCCTGATATTATGGTGCAGAGTCGTTAATAAAATGATATGAAAAAGTTATGTTTTGCTGCAGACTAGTGTTTGCATACCTCTCAACTGTTCAGATTTTTGCAGTCTCCAGAATTTTGCATCATATTTTTGGTCTGTTTCTCATAAAATGTGTGGTTTTCTGGCAAATCATTTAGGACTGAAGTCACTACATAATGGCATATGTTCAGTTTCACTCTTATATCCTCCAGAAATGCATGCTAATGCAACAACTGTTATTCTATCAACTTTCTAAGTTTATAAGGGTAATATTTAAAATATCCCTGATTTTGGGCCATTGTCCTCCCATTATTTTTGACTGACCAGATTTCTTGTACTTAGATACTGACAGGTATGAGGGTTTGATTCCCACAACCTCCATTTGCATTGTGTGCAGGTGTGAGCAAACCACTTAAGTAGTAACTTGTGAATCTCCTGTATGACTTTAAGACTGCACATGGGATCCAGTTCACTTATTCACCGACTGTTTTATCAAACTCCATTCAGACAAGCCCAGGAAACTGAACAGAAAGCTGAAGAACACTGATTTATATCAGGTGTAAAACTACCATATGCAGATGTTCCTTGTCTATATTTCTAACTAGTATAACTAACTTCAAGGTGGCAAAACCTTGGGGTAAATTATATTACCATTTCTTGATTGCCTCTTCAGGCTCCAGGGCTTTGTCGAAACAGGCAGCAAGTAAATGAATGTTCACTTCTGGAGAGTATGCCATACCTAATAAATAACCAAATAAATATGTATAAAAAACTTAGCTTTGAGATGTAGTTCCTGTGGCAATGCTTGGGAGCAACTGGGAATTTGAGCTAAGCTCCTCAATGGTCCTCTGAATTGCAAAGCTGTGAATCCCATGCCTTGCAAGAATATGTGCATGGAAGTACACCATATGAAAAGCCATTCATGCATAGTATGCAGTACAGTTAACACTAACTACAGCAGAACTATTTATGCAAAGGACAACTGTAGTGCTATATATTTATAAGTAGCCATCCATCCCTGTGAAAGCTGCAATACCATTAATTAGATACTGGTTAAAGAAACTCCATATTGTTTGTAGAAGTAGCCTTTTCAAAAGCAATTAGCATGGTATTAGTGCTGTTGTAACTTAACAGATAATGGCAAATTAGTTACAAAAAAGCCCACCCCCCCCCAAATAAAACTTTATTAAAGTTATGTATAGCACTCCTTATCCCACAGCTGCCATGGACTGCAGTTCAGGATTCTTTTGCATGCACTTAGATATGTGCTAGTGGACTGCCTGGTTCTAATAATAAGGGGCTTCATACCTCTCAACTGTCCAGATTTTTGCAGAATGTCCAGATTTTTGCCTCATATTTTTGGTCTGTTCCTCATAAAATTTGTCCCTATTTTTGGGTCTTTGTCCTCCCATTATTTTTGGCTTTGTCCACATTTTTTGTGCTAAGAGGCTAAGACTTATTTGGGGCTTAGGTACCACACTAGCCGCACTGTCTCAAATCACTTTTACACGAGTCAGCCATTATTGCTCTGTAGAGCGATGGTGAAACTGAAAGGACTAATTAAAAGAATATTATAATGGTTACCTGTCCTGCCACTCTGATTGTGAGGTCAAACAACATACTGCCAATCAGCTGTCCTAATGCATACAAAAATAAATTGCTCTTTGCTGCACGATAACCACAGAAGCATATGTAAAACGGAAATCAGCGGTTTTGTAATATGTATTATTTTTGCTACAAAATCATGTGCTTAACATTGTTCTTTCTGAGTAGCAGTCTTTTACTACTTAGTCAAATGGAAAAACATAATAAAAGTCCTTTTAAGTTAAGAAAGCATTGCAGAGAGTAGGCTGTGACTGCAGCTGAAATATAAAGAATTTATATGGGGTCAAAAATTAGGCATACGAATTTGATATGAAATCTGGTTTCTTGGTACTAGCAGAGAAGCACATAGCTGTAGGAAGTAGGATGGATTAGAAGTGCTGGAAAATAAAACAGCAGAATAGACCAAAAATGTCATCAGATCAATTTTCATGCCTTTTGCATATACTTTTTTTTCTAAAAAGATTGATCTCAAAGGATTATTAATTGCAAAGTTTGCAAACATTTCAGTTCAAGACAGCAACTTCTGATATCTAGAAAAATGTACACTTTGTTTTTAAACATTCAGAAACCCACTTTTTAGTATAGGCCCAAGTAGAAAAGCTTGAGAAGTTATACAAACCAGTAATGCTACAGTAACTGCGGTACTCTGATATCACCTAAAAGGCTCCTGTAAAACCCCCACCTCTACAGTATAAAAGGATGCAGCCCTAAGTATGACTCAGGATGCCTGAGTCTGACAAATGGCTTGGCAATGGAGGACCTAGGCAAGAGAGCATGGGAATGAAGGGTGTATGCCAGCTCACTCACTCAATCTTGGGGGGCAGTGAAGGTCCAGCGAGTTGCAGAGTTGGAACCCACTGAAGTTAGGGGAGCAGCCTGCAACAGATATATCAGGGGAGTGTATCAGTTCCTGCTAAGCTGTGTTAGCAGTTGTCCTCAGAGGGGGAATGGCTATCTGGGGATGGTGTGCCCAGGAGTGTGAATATCCACTTATTGGAAAGGGGTTTTATAGGGCCACTGCATAAAATGCCAGACAGCACACAGTGGGTTGTTAAGGTTTGCAAACATAACCTCTGAAGGTTGCCTGTATGATGGCCTTGCATAGCTGGCTGTTGTCCCCAGTGAAGGGACAATGAATGGGTCAGTTGCCTGAGAGGGGACTGAAGGCTTGAATCACAGCAGGAAATAGATGATAAATAAGACACCAACAAAATTGACACAATAAGTCATCACAATATCTAAAAGTCAGCCACAATGCCACGACAAAGTGCTCAGAACAACAATGTACACAAAAAACACATCCACATTAAGTATTACAGCCTTATATGGATAAAAGCTGTTTATAAAATGAACAGCAAGGCTTCGCAGAAAGTAACAAGACACATGTGGGCTTGTAAACATTGTAAGTTATCTTATGCCACAACTGCAAGTGAAATTCCACTTGTTAAACACAATGTTTTATATATGTGTATCTCTCTGTTTATCTTCTTATCTATCTATCTGTCTATCTATCTATCTATCTATCTATCTATCTATCTATCTATCTATCTGTTTTAGCTGTTATGCACTAGGTTCACAGCTAATACACTCATTTTACAATATATGCGTGCACACACACACACACACGTGTGTGTGTACTATTAAATTGTAATTATTTATTTATTTATTTATACATTTATTTATTTTTTGAGAAAAGAGATACTACTATTAAATACATGCCACCTATAATCTACATATTCCCGCCACCTAGCTATAAGATTTTAACTATATCTATCCTACCTTTAACTCTCTAATTCTACCTTCCCACTACACTTACCTTTCCCTTTGCCTACCCCCCCCCAAAAAAAAAAAAATGACCTGGATTGTTAAATATTTCCGTCTGTATAATTTTCCTACATGCTAATGTTCCGTTGTTACTGTATTGTGCTTTTTACAAAATATGTGCTGTTTGGATAGTTTTCTGTATTATTTCACTTGCTTTATAAGTAATTGTTTCCTTACAAATTCGTCTAATGATTTTCATGTATCTTGGAGCTTTTCTCCTCGGGCCTCCACTGAAAATGGGTCTCAAGCCCAGTGGACTTTCCCAGTCAAAAAATGTCAATAAATAAATAAATACATTTTTCTTTGGAAGCTATTCATTTTCAGCGCCCTTAGAAATTAGTCTGCTCTCTTCTACCATCTGGTGGACAAGTTTTGAATTGCTGTTAATCTACACGGAGATTTGAGAGCATTCTATCAAACATTTGCATTTTTTGATAAGGGGAAGGGTGCATTAACACTAAAAATGGTTTCTGTCAGGCAGAGCTTAAACCATGGAAAGAAATAGTCAAAGTATTGTATCATAAGTACATAATAAAACTATGCCTGGAAGACATAGAAGCACAGGCCAGATTCAGACTTGCTGAATGTAGACTGTTTGGTAACAACTGAACATTAAAACCACCCCTTCATTGAGTCACTGAAAGATCTGATGCATCTGCTGCTTCCAACTAACTATAAGTATCTGTTTTTGCTCTTATTTTTTCACTTTAATATGTTTTTGCATTCTACTGTCTGTTTGAATTGTCTGAACTCTTCTTTGCCACATTTTACTGTACACTGTACTAGTTCAGCTGTAGTACTGTCCATTTCCAAGTTTGCTGTTTCTGGGTCTGTTTTGTAACTTTTGAGCATCAAGTTCAAGCCATCCTTGTTGATGAAGGCCCTTCTGCACCCTTATGGGAGGAGAGTGCCTTCTGGATCCCATCTAATTGGGGTTGATTGGACTAGAGCTCAGAGAGAGCATCCTTATTGGCTAGTTTGAGTTAAAAGGGTTATTTCTTGTTTTATTTTAAGCCCCGTGTTTGCACTTGTTTGCATGTAGAGCATCATTGCCCACTGCCACATAGCACTGGTTACCATATAGATGCAAACGTTTTGCTTGTTAAAGTTTCCTTTACCACTTTACTTGTGGTCCTCCAGAGGTTTTTCATGGCCCTGCTCTACTCTCAGTTGGAACACTAAGCCTAGCCTCAAAGGTACCAACACACCTCTCACTCACTAGCCATTCCTAAGTGTGACCTTCTTTCCTGACCATATATATTTACCTAACATTATGGCTGGACAATTTCCCACAGTTTCTCCAGCCAACTTGGTCGACATGGACATACTGAGGCAGTGTAGCAACTGCCTCACATTCACTGACAACCCTCTTCAACTAGTTCACACAAACTCAACATGTGAGAGATGCAACTATATTAAGAACCTTGAATCCATGTTCTCTCACATACCAGTCAGTACATATGACAATGAGCAGGTTGTCAGCATGCACACCTCACCTCCTACTCCACCCAAACCCACATCACACATACCGACATATGCGGAGGTCTTAACCAGAAATATATCTAAACACCAGAGACCTCACAAACACAAACACAAGCATACTACACATAATACTTACTCTACAAAACACAATACACATAATAGCTCATGCACCAGTGTCTCACCTGTCAAGCCCTTAAGGCAAAACAAAACCAAATATTTTAGTCATAGGTGATTCCATCGTAAGACACACAGACGTCCCTCTCACCTAAAAAGTTACTGTCAGCTGTCTGTCAGGTGCCAGGATCCACACATGCACTCAAGTCTCTCAGTAACAGGTACTTTTATGACTTTGTCATAGTCCATGTTGGTGTGAATGACTTGAGATGTACCTCTCCGGACTATATGAAGAGAGACATGACTGAGCTCTTGGATTATTTGTCTCGGGCAGGTATGTCCCTAGCCTTAAGCAACATTTTACCTTCACCTAGGACGATGCCTCAGTACAATCAGAAAATAATTGACTTCAATAATTGGCTTAGTTTCTGGTGTCATTCTAAGGGGATCCAGTATCTGTCAGCCTGGGATGACATGATTAACAAACCTCGATGCTTTGCCAGAGATGGTCTTCATCTGTCACCCCTAGGATTTCAGCTCCTAGCTAAGGCTCTAGCCACCACCATAGTGCCTTTTTTAGGCAGTGTCTCAAGGACAAAATTCCCTATGTAAAAACTCCATTTGAAAACAACCTCAAGGTTATACTGCTAAACTCTAGGAGTCTTAATATGAATTAACTGCACTTACTAGAAGCACTTCTCACCTTGGAAGACGCAGACATTTGTGCAGTCACAGAGACCTGATTCAAGGCTGTGGAGAGCACCCCAGCCATACTGGATTACACCTCCTTCCACATGTACAGACCACAAACTGAAGGCATGAAAACTAAACGAGGTGGGGCATCAATATTCATGAAAGATAAATACACTCCAGATTGGTTAGACAGCATGATTCTCTGGAGATACTTCAGGTGCAATTAACTGTTGGTAGGACACCTATTCAAGTCATTGTCAGCTACAGGACCCCCTCCATGAATCAGGACACCCACTCTGCCTACTTTGGATCTACTTGAGTCTATCAAGATACAACTGAACTTCATGGTTTTGAGTGACTTTAACTACCTATCCATTGACTGGGTAAATTACTCGTGCTCAAACCCACTTGCCCAAAGGTTCCTTGACTTCATTAACTCCAATGCCATGGACCAACTGGTTGCCACCCCCACAATGTGTGCCAACATCCTTGATCTGGTGCTTACCAATATGGGAGACCACTGCAGGACCCCCACTGTGAGGTCTTCCCTGGTGAGATCTGACCACAAATCAGTCTCATTTGAAGCAACTATCGCACCTGAACTCCCAGCAGCAATTAAACTAAAAAAAATCTTCAGAGCAGATTTTAACCTCTTATGGGATGGTATAAATAGCTTCACTGCATCCCCCCAGATGGAATTGGCAACTATACAGAGTTCTACACCAATGCTTTATGCAAACACCTGTATAACTGCATTGACTCACCCATACCTGATAAGACCAAAGCAAGCTCCTCAAGGAAGAGCAAACCTGCCTGGTGGACAACTGCCATTAATAGGATTTACAACAAGAGGAAGCAGTTGCTGTCTAAGAGTAAGAGGGAGTGAGCCCTAAACTGAAAACACTCCCTCCTTAGCTTAAACAAGCAAATAAGACTTGTTGTGAAGTCGTCCAAAGCAAACTACAAATCTAAATTAGCTTCCTTAACTAAGGGCAATCATAAGGCATTCTTTAGTTACATCCATAACCTAAAAGGAAAGGCCCAGATTTGTGCCAAACTGGTAGTTAATGATACCACATATACTGAGCCTGTGGACATAGCTAACCCATTGGCCGACAGGTACTGTGAAAACTTCGCTCCCCTGTCCCCACTACATGTATCATATGACATCCTTACCACCTGTCCCCTACCTTGTATCTCTAAAGAGCAGGTCATAAATGCCTTCTCTAAAGCCAAAAACACAGCATCTATGGGCCCTGATAACATCCCAGGCTGCATCCTACATGGGCTCCACCAAGAATTAACAACACCATTGGGTTCTCTTTTCAATCATAGTCTAAGCACCGCTTCATCCCATCTGAATGGAAAATGTCCACCATTATCCCCTTGTACACAAGTGGTGCTTCCACTGAGCCTGGGAACTATACTCCGATTAGCCTGACTAGCCTTATCTGCAATGCCATGGAGTGAATCATCATGGACCTTATCAATAAAGATATAAGTAATCTCCAAACACTTGACCCTGCTTAGTTTGGATTTTTCAAAGGGAGATCATGCCTGTTAAACCTGGTGGACTTCTTTGAGAGAGTCACCAAGGCCCTGAATGATGGGAAATCTGAGCATACAGCCTACCTACACTTAGACAAGCCTTTTGACACTATCCCCCACTCAGGCATCATTAACAGACTCACCCAGGAAGGTATCATTTGGTCTTGATAAGTGTGCAAAAGCAACCTTTAAAGCAGGAAAACTACAGCACCAGGAAAACATCAGTTTAGGACAAGAATGTGATATAAAAGAACTTGAACAAGAGATAGTGTATAAATATTTGGGAATTGATGAAGGATCAGCAATAAAACATGAACAGATGCAAATAAAACTTAGTAAGGAATACTTTAGAAGACTTAAATTAATTCTGAAAACACAGTTGACATTTAGGAACAAAATCCAAGCTATAAACCAATTTGCTCTTCCTGTCCTAACTTACAGTTTTGGAGTGATTGATTGGCCCCAAAATGTGTTGGATAGATTACACAAGAAAACAAGAAGGATGCTTCATGCTCACCAAATGATTTATAAAATCAGTGTATACCAAGATTATATATTCCCCATTCCAAAGAAGGGATGGGCCTCCTTGATATTGATTACATGTATAGATCTGCAATTGTGGGACTCCACACATATCTGCTGACCTCTCAAGACCCAAATGTAATGAAAGTTTTGAAACATGAGGAGAATAAATCTAAGATGACTTCTCTGCTTAATGTAGCAGAAGCATATTGGTGTCAAGCAGGAATGGAAATCAAACTAGAAGTAGATAAAAATCAGGTAGCAACTGAATGTGCTGAAAAAAACAAATGAAAGAATATAAGGTGAAGGACCAGATGAGAAGGCAAGAAATGTGGAAAAAGCATAAATATAGTTACAAGTAGAGAAAACTTCTGGAAGAACCTCATGTTGATCAGGAACAAATGCAGGAATGGTTAAGGAGAGGAGAATTCAAACCAAAAAAGGAAAGGTTAAGATTGGCATCCCAAGATATTGGGCTATGTACATGCTGGTTTACAAAGTTCATTGAACATGTGGAAGAAACAGACAAATGTAGGTTTTATAAAACCAAACTGGAAACAGTTGCACACCATGTTGCTGGTTGGGACATACTAATGGCAGAAGGACTGTATACGGAAAGGCATAATAATCTGGCAAGATTGTTGCACTGGAGATCATGCAAACATTATGGTACTGAAGTGGCTGAAAAACACTGGAAACATGAGCCACAAAGCATCGTAGAAAATGCTGAAGTTTATATCACATGGGATCACCCATTACCAACAGTCCAAAAGATAGATGCTAGAAAACCAGATATAGTGGTCCAAGAAAAGATGACAAGAGTAGCATTGATCATTGAACTCACCACACCTAGTGACTACAGTGTCTTGCATACAGAGAGACACAAAGTCATAAAATACCAGGATCTGCAGGCAGAAACGAGATCAATGTGGAAGAAAGATGCCCAGACAGTTCCAATAGTAGTAGGGGCAATTGGTCTTATAAAAAAGAATCTACAATTGTATTTAGATATGTTACCAAGCCATGTAACTTCGTACGAATTGCAGAAGGAGTCATTACTGGGCACATTGCGGGTGCTGCGAAGAGCACTTTTGGCTGACATCAAAGATTGAAACAATACTAATTTTATGAACTTTAATCGTACTTTGTCTTAGGAATGGGGTCCATTCCTGTCATAGTATTAGAAACCCAAAAGACTTGGAGAAATTAAAAAACTAGGTATCAACCCTTATATTGTTAGATGGATCGCTAACAGCTCACTGATAGAGCACATATAGTCAAAATAGGGAAATCTACCTCCAACACCAGACCTGTAACAAGTGGTGTTCTACAGGGATCAGTCCTGGGACCTCTACTGTTTGGAATCTATTTCTCCAAAGTACAAGCAAAAATTAAAGGTCTGTGGCTGACAAAGTTTGCTGAAGACTGCAAACTGGGAGCAGTCATAGAATCTCCAAATGATGTCAGCATCCTACAAGAGGGTCTTACACAAACAAATGATTGGTGCCAAAGTCATGGCCTTAAACTCAACGCAAAAAAATGTATTATTATCCCTTTTGGTAACAGCAATGTTCCTGCTAACTACCAATGTTCCTGCTAACGACCACATCAGTAACAACACCCTAAGTATGCACTCAGTGATGAGAGACTTGGACAAACAGGTTGACAGCAACCTTACCTTTGATCACCATGTCTCCACAGTGGTAAAAAGGCTATTCTATATAGCTCATCTCATAAGTAAGAGCATTGCCTCCAGAAAAAAAGAAGTTATAACCCCCCATATTCTTCCTTCATCAGGCCAATAATTGAATATAATGCCCCTTTTGGTATGCACCTTTCCAGGCGCCTGCAGCAATTGGAATAACCACAAAGGTTCCTCACAAGGAAAATTCAAGGTCTTCAGCATCTGTCCTATGTAGATCATCTGAAATCACTGTCACTTTATTCTGTTTCATACAGACTACTCAGAGGCGATCTCTGCCTTGCATATAAGGCAGTCTCTGACCCTGGTTTATTGGAAATGCTGCATATCTGCAAGTTAAGAGGTACACGGCTTACTCGTTCTAAAGACCTTAACCTGGTATGTGACATTAACAAAACTTGCTGAGGGGCAGATTTGTCTCCCAGAGGTTACCACACCTTTGGAACGGACTCTCACTTCATGTCAAACAGACCACCTCACTGGTCCTCTTCAAACGCAATGTGGACTATTGGATGGGTAACCATGAATTCACCCCAGGGATTCCACCTGTATCCCTCTTGGACGTAAGCATTAGGTGCTGATCATGGAAATAAGGGTAGAACTTGGCTAGGCTTGTAAGGGCCCTAGAGCGATTAGCCTAGTAACTTCCGATGATCCTATGAGCCTATGGGTTCTATTCCTTCATCCTCTACTTTCACACTATATGGCTAAGTGAGCTAAACAAATCCTGAAACCTGGTCACTCCTAAAAGAGGCACTTATGTTTAATTTAATTAATTTATTTATTTAGTATTTGTTTTACCAGGATAAATCTGACTGGACAACAGGTGTCCGTTTTCAGTAGAGTCCTGAAGGTTATTAAAGAGTGACAGTTGAATATAATAATAGTAATTGCATAACAAGTGGTAGAATGTTAACATATAAGGCAAAAAACAGTTAAATGCAAAACAATCTCATAGTACAGTCAGGAGATCAAATGTCTTACAATAGTAGTACATTATGTGTACATAAGGTACCCAGAAGTAGGTACATATTTACAATATTTACAAAATATACAATGCACATAGGTGACAGTATAATGTAAGCATCGGAGGCTTCAGGGGGTAGCCTGGGCTTATCTAATTAACAAATGAATAAAACAAGCAAACAAGCAAAATAAAAGCAGGTGCAATATTAAACAGGCCAAAAACAGTACAAGGCATAATGGAATCTTCGGATACTGGAACTATAGGTCTACCTATTCAGGAAGGCTGCTTCAATCACCCCTTCTGTGGAAAAAAAATCCTTTCTTGTGGGTCTGCTGAGCTGATTTCTTTGGTCTGCTAGAACTATGTTAAGTATTCCATTCCCCATATACTTTATTCAAAAATATATTTACTAGTAAACACACAAGTGCACGCACGTGCACACACACACACACACACACACACACACACACACACACACACACACATATGTACATGCATTTTGTAATCCTGCTCTAAAATGCTTTTATTCTGCCTACAAAGATGAGCCCTCCAGAACTGCAAATAATTCTTTGTAGTATAAAGGACAATGATGCATTATTATATATTTATATGCACTGAATTTAAGTTCATGCATCAGGACATTCCCTTATTCTTGCCAAATCCCACTTCTCCTCTGCTCACCTTCTTCTTTATCAGGCCTGTTGCATATAATTATGTCAGCAGAAATGAAATCTCAAAGCAGTTGGTATATATTAAGCAAATAAATATCATGAGAGACAGATAATCTCTCAACTAAGCTTTGCGGTACAAGTGAAGCTCGACTCAAACAAGTAAGATATGAATTTTAATCTCACTCCAAGCTCATAAAAAAATGGTCAAGCGCTTTCATCTGTATATTACAGACTTCTTCAGAACCATTATACTAACAGCTGATAACAAATTTAAAAACTTTTTGGCGCCATTTTATTCAAGCGCTGTACCTCTAAACAAAATTTAAAGTGCTACTGCAGTATTATAAAAACAAATATCATCCTAACACATTTATATATACACCTACAATAAATACACTTATAATCAACATACATATACTATATTAAAATATAAAGCTTAAAACATCAATTTATCTAACAATATCATTGCACTATAATAACTCTAAAAAAGGTTTTATAGAAATAAAATCATTTATGCCAGGAAATTTTGTTGCATTAGTTAACATTTGCCACTGACTTTCTTTTCTACCTAAATAGGCTTTATAATTACCACCACATTGTGATATATTTATATAATCTATGATACCAAATATAAAATTATGTATATCACCTTTGTCCATTATATGTCTGGACAATGCATTTTTGGTATCTTTCACCTTGATCTTATACCTGTGTTCATATATACGTTTTCTAAACTGTCTTTCTGTTTTCCCTATATAGAAAGCAGTACATACTGTACATTTAGCGAGATAGACTATATTCCTACTATTGCAGCTTCCCTTTTTAAACTTTATATAAGTACTGCTGACATCATTTAATCTGCATCCAATTGCTTCATTTATAACAGAACACTGTTTACACGTTCCACATTTCTTAGTGTGTGTATTTTTACACATTTTTTGAGAGTTCAATCCATTCAATAAATGTTTTATATTTCTACCCATTTTATATACAATACAAGGTTTTTCTCCTACTACATATTTAGCTTCTTCATCTTCTACTAATTTATTCCAATATTTTTCCAAGATTTCTCTGATATAATTAACGTAAGGTGTATAAGTCAATACACATACTCTATGAAATTCATCATTACCTTTATTCTTCCTAATAATTTTTTCTATACCAATACCTAAAATGGGGGTATACTTATTACCCCACTCAGTAACAACATATGTCGATATATCATTTAATAATGTTAAGGGGTAGCCCCTATTAAGGAACATATTTCTTATATTATTAATTTCTCTAACCATTGTGTCGTAATAAGACGTCATCCTTGCTACCCTTATACATTGTCCCTTAAAAATATTTCTTAAGATATGTTTAGGATGGTTACTTGTATAATCAAGATAACCATTAGAGAACGTTTCCTTTCTATATAATTCAGATTGAAAACCTGTATCAACATGTTTAATGTACGTATCCAAATATGCTATACCTTCTGTATTGATATTAAATGTAAATTTCAGAAAAGTACTTGTCGTGTTTAGATAATCTACGAACTTTTCTATAAGTTCTATAGGTCCATCCCAAAGCAGAAACATATCGTCCAGAAATCTTGTATAATATACAACGTATTTGTAATACATACTAGTAAAGAGATACTTAATTTCCCATTGAAGCATAACTAAATTGGCGAAAATTGGTGCACACGAGGCACCCATGGCAACTCCCCGTTAAAACAGTTAAATGCAAAACAATCTCATAGTACAGTCAGGAGATCAAATGTCTTACAATAGTAGTACATTATGTGTACATAAGGTACCCAGAAGTAGGTACATATTTACAGTATTTACAAAATATACAATGCACATAGGTGACAGTATAATGTAAGCATCGGAGGCTTCATGGGGTAACCTGGGCTTATCTAATTAACAAATGAATAAAACAAGCAAACAAGCAAAATAAAAGCAGGTGCAATATTAAACAGGCCAAAAACAGTACAAGGCATAATGGAATCTTCGGATACTGGAACTATAGGTCTACCTATTTAGGAAGGCTGCTTCAATCACCCCTTCTGTGGAAAAAAAATCCTTTCTTGTGGGTCTGCTGAGCTGATTTCTTTGGTCTGCTAGAACTATGTTAAGTATTCCATTCCCCATATACTTTATTCAAAAATATATTTACTAGTAAACACACAAGTGCGCGCATGCGCACACACACACACACACACACACACACACACACACACACACACACACACACACACATATGTACATGCATTTTGTAATCCTGCTCTAAAATGCTTTTATTCTGCCTACAAAGATGAGCCCTCTAGAACTGCAAATAATTATTTGTAGTATAAAGGACAATGATGCATTATTATATATTTATATGCACTGAATTTAAGTTCATGCATCAGGACATTCCTTTTTTCTTGCCAAATCCCACTTCTCCTCTGCTCACCTTCTTCTTTATCAGGCCTGTTGCATATAATTATGTCAGCAGAAATGAAATCTCAAAGCAGTTGGTATATATTAAGCAAAACAATACTGCAGATAGTTTAGTGATACATAATGAAAAATAACTGCCACATGGCAAAAAATATCACCAATCAATGATAATCAACAAAGCCACATTTTCAGGGAACAATAATTGTCCTTGTGTTATCCGACATATGCAGCTGCTATCCTTTTAAAAAGATCTTAATCAACGATCTAAAGACTGAATGTTTTTCCATGCCAGAAGACACTGACACAAGATAGATGTAGAATATGGTCTGAGGGATGCTTTAATAAATCTAGCAAGGAAAGAATGTTAGCAAGCTCACATATTCTGACCACGTACCTTACACCTCAGCTCTTACCCTACTGATAAGGACAGAGTGGTTCTGTAGAGGTCCCTGCCTGAGGGCACCTAGTATCAGCAGTTACAGGTAACCACCCTAAAGACACAGAAATGTATAGATGATTAAGGCTATGAGGCACTAAAAACATCTTAATGTAGTTCTGTGATTAAAAACATCAGTATTCTCTTGCATATTATATGATTCAGGGTAAGTCACTTAAGCAGAGAATGTTCCTGGATCATTCCTGATAGTTCCTGGATCTTTCCTGAAAACCGGCACTTTGTGCTTAGCAGACTTATCAGATAAAGGATTAAAAAATGCCAAATCCTATCAACACTGTTAAGAATAATTGACTCTCACACTGGTTTCCCTAGTGTTTACACTTTGAAAACCATTTACTTCTGTATCATCCTCATCAAAAGGGAACAGCAAAGTAACAAGCCTAAGGGATCACGTTCAAAGTGATTTTTATAGTATATTTATGAATCATAAGAAAAGCAGCAGCTCTAAAAAGCAGCCTATGGAAGATGAGGTTGTAGCGTCAAAGCAGTTGATGCAGTAGTTAGAAATTACACAGAGAACTCATGATCCATTTTATGGCACCACAGGTTACATAAAGGACTATCATCTTTTAGAGGAATGAGCTAAGGTGCTCTGTGATTGCATAGGTTAATGAACACCATCACTGCACAGTGTAACAGGAACATAAACTTTAATTGCAGAGATGGACTTCTTGAACGGCATTGTTTTATGTCCTTCCCATAATTTCATGAACTCCAATTCTGACCCTTCTACCTCTCCGGAAAGCTGTTTCAGTCATCCACCACCCTTTCTGTGAAAAAGTCCTTTCCTTTAACCCTGCTGCTCTGCTCTCCTTGGCCTACTTAAACTATGTTAAGTATTTCATACTTCCACATACTTCATTCAAAAATATATTTACCAGTAAATGCAGACACACACAAAGACACACACACACACACACACACACACACACACACACACACACACACACACACACACACACACACACACACACACACACACACACACACACACACACACACACACACTCACACACACTCACACACACACACACATGCCATTGCAGCTAATCCAGATTTAGCAATGCAATGCAATACATTTTGTAATTCTTCTCTAAAATGCTTCTAGTCTGTCTTTATCCTTACAAAGATGAATTCTCCAGACCTGTACACAGTTATCAACAGTATCAAAAAGGACAATGACGCATTATTGCATATTTATGAGGCCTTCTTTCCCCAGGGTGAGAGCCTCATGATCCATTCATTCTTTGAGGTGAGAGTCAGGTGAGGAAGAAGCAGGAGCTAACACCCACATAGGGGTGATTGTATTTTTGTGTATAAGGCCCTTACAGCCCTTTTCCACATGCTCAAACTATCTAGTGGGTTAGGCATGCAATGAGCATACACAATCTGCAGTTACACCTCCATGTGACATAATCAAAGGCCCTGCCCCCACTCCTTACAGGCAATAGCCCTCATGGATCTCACATCTCCATCAGGGATTCAACCTCAGGAAGTGTTTCTGGACATGCAATCCCCTCACCTCCCTCCCTCAAAGAAAAGCAGTCAGACCTAGCTACATTACCCCCCGCATCAGCTTCTCCAGGTGCCTGAGTCACTAATCAGACTTGGGTCACCAGCGTCATAGGCTTTTGTCCCTCAAAGCCAATGGAGCTGGTAGTCTGAGCTCTGATGTTAATGAAGGAAAACGTGGAAGATTTACTGGAAACAGTCAGAGGAAGTGTCAGGATAGGAGTGTCTATAGCCATATCACAATACTTGTTTAACCCACTGGCTTCCCACTTTAAGAACTAGAATAGAAGACTATAGTGCAACCTTGGTGCTGTATCTCCATGCCTTGCTGGCTTCTAGATATTATAAAACTCTTTTCTTCATTACTGATTCCATGATTTCTCCAAAAACTGGGGTCAAACTGACACATCAGTAGTTTCCAGCCTTTGTCTAATTCACAAATCTTATTCTCTTTGAGTTATTTTTAAGAAGGCAAACCTTTCATTTCTGGGTTTATTTCTGAGAACTTTCCTCCATGAAAGGGCACTTGTGATCCCAGTCTCTCCCTAACTCCTGGCAGTTTTTGGCTGGTTTGGGTAAATCTCCCTTAATTTTCTTCCTTAATACTATGACTTATTCCTTTACCAACCTTGATTTTTCATTCTTCTGTTCTACCCACTATTTCCATTTTAGTTATCTTTACCATGCCCCTACATCTGTGTTGTTTGTTGTGTTACATATTATACAATGGTTCATCTCTGTTCTTGACACAACTAGATCTCACTGTATTAGTCAGGATCTTTAATTTCCTGATAACCTACGATAACCTATCCTCCTTCCTTCTGGTGTGTGTGTGTGTGTGTGTGTGTGTGTGTGTGTGTGTGTGTGTGTGTGTGTGTGTATGTATGTATGTGTCTGTGTGTGTGTGTTAATTCATTCTACTGTCTGTTCCCCTTCTTCACCCACCTTGGAAAAATAAATTCCAAAATAGATGTCAGTGTTGCAGTGATACCTGCCCTACCCAGACCAATCTTGTAACCATCTTGGTAGTGAGACACCAAATTATACATGCTCAAGAATGTAATTGCTTACATTGCCAGTGGCAACATATTGATTTCAGCTAAGTATACTCCCCATTTCCTCTAGAATGTGTAAGTTATGTCTTTGTGGGCTTTTGTCAGGGTAGTTTGATTTCTTTTACACCTCCCTAACACAATCCAAGTGTAACTTGGACAGTTGGATGGGGAACAGGAAATTCATCCCTGGTTTGGCACCTATGTCTCTAATGGACACAGGCAACCTGTAAATGGTTGATCTTCCAGGCCCTCAGCTTGTAAATGTTTCATCTCCCAAGCCTCTGCTTACACTTATCAAGGGTACCAGAACTTGTCAGAGATTTGGGATGCATGGATAGGCTTAAATAGGCCCTTGTGGTTATTAGCCTAGTAAACACTTATGAATCTATAAATCTGAGACATGCCAGTAGTTGAAGATGAGATATTGCAATCTATAGGTGTGAATGGTGTGTATGCGAGTGAGCATGCATTTAGGACTGGCTCTATGTCTGACAACTACTGCTCAGCAGGACAAAACCAGACTCTACTATCACCATACAGAGCATAAAGCATGTATTGAAAAATGAATAAATTGAATGAATGAATGATCAGATGTGCTAATCTGCGATGTCTTTTCATATCATAAGATGTGATTTTGTGTCATATGATCTGACATGATATTGTGCAATTTAATCTGATACAATTTCATATCATAAGATGTAATCAGATAGGATTTCATATCATAAGATGTAATCGGATAGGATTTCATATCATAAGATCTAATCGGATAGGATTTCATATCATAAGATGTAATCGGATAGGATTTCAGATCATAAGATGTAATCAGATAGGATTTCATATCATAAGATGTAATCGGATACGATTTCACATCATAAGATGTAATCAGATAGGATTTCAGATCATAAGATGTAATCGGATAGGATTTCATATCATAAGATGTAATCAGATAGGATTTCATATTATAAGATGTAATCAGATCCGATTTCATATCATAAGATGCAATCGGATAGGATTTCAGATCATAAGATGAAATCGGATAGGATTTCATATCATAAGATGTAATCAAATAGGTTTTCATATCATAAGATGTAATTGGATAGCGTTTCAGATCATAAGATGTAATCTGATACGATTTCATATCATAAGATGTAATCGGATAGGATTTCATATCATAAGATGTAATCGGATAGGATTTCATATCATAAGATGTAATCGGATAGGATTTCATATCATAAGATATGACTGTTGCATTTATTTTACTTATTATTTTCTACCCTCCCAGGTAGCTTCTTGAAAGAGCCTTGACCTGGTTGCCCAGCTAGATAGTAAACACAAATTTAGGACAAAAACAAACTGTCCTCATAGTCCTAAAATGCTGAACACACAATACTTCTTTTTTAATATATAATAGTACACTTCCTATCTTACTACTATATCAACTATCACCTAATGTCTGGGGGTAGCCTCATACTGCCCTCGTTTTACTCCCAACACTCCTTGAGATCATAAAGTCAGCTTTCTTTCTTTCATATTTAAAGCGTTCTGCCCTGCACACTGCACTACTTTTGTCATATTTGTCTTTAGAAATGTCAGATCATACTTTTCTCCCTATTAAACCCACAAATAATTATTATCACTATTAGCGCATTCTAGTATCATCTTGTACAGAAAACCATTCATTCACTGCAGATTCTTCATTTTTTTCTAAGACATTAGGTCATTGCATACTGACCTTATCATATATATCAGAATAAAAGAAGTCTGTTGGTAGCTATGAGAATAAATACTACCTATTTAAGCAACTGTGATATTGATATGATGGGTTTCATCCAAAATATCTCAGTCAGTCAAAGGTGTTTCACTGAATTGACCTGTAACCACATAATACAAGAGAAATTCCATATCATGATTTATATCATATATGTTGTAATCAGTTGAGATACGCGTGATCTTACAACTTGCTAACATATGATAAAGTCTTTCAGCTTTTCCCAGTTAGGGATCGCCATAGTGGAACTCCGGTTCGCTCATGATTGGCAATGGATTTTTACAGTGCCGAGTTGCCAGCCCGATGCCCAATCTTCAAGAAAGGCACGTCCGTTCATGCTCACACCTACCTGCATGTCTTTAGCATCACTCGACCACGGGGAGGACATGCAGACTCCACAAAGAAGGCACTCCAGCCGAGAATTGAATGGAAGAACCTCTTGCTGTGAGGTGACAACGCTAACCGCTGCACCACCGAGGCATATGATAACATGTAAAATATATTATTTTATGCAAATATGTAGTTCGACCTCTCATCTTTCATGATTTCTCCAGTTTACTGGAACAGGAATAATGTGCTGAAATAGAGGTATTATATGATCACATAACTTTCAGTAATGCCTTATGCATTTCATTAGAATAGTGTTTGCTTGAGCCACGTATGCAACTGTGAAAAAAGCAAACATTGCTATATAGCAGCCCATTCAGCCAATGCTGTCAAGTCACACCCAACTGCTAGAAGCTAGAGGAACCCTTTTAACACTCACCACCATCCATAGAGTTTAATAGGCAAGTAGAGAATGAAAGAAGATCGCCAGAACTTTCTTCTGTATTATACCCACACACTTATGAACAATTTAGAGTTGCCACTCCACATGTCTTTGGGAAGAAACGGAAGTACCTGGAGAAAACCCACACAAACACAAGGAAGTTATGTAGACTCTGTGCAGAAGGCATTCCAGCTGGGAACTGAACCTGAGAACCTATTCTTGTGAGGTAACTATGCTATTCACTGTGCCTATATACCACCCATGGATAGCAGTAGATTAGAAATAAATCAAATTAATCAAATGTATTTTCTGTAATATTCTACAGTCCCTTCACCTTGTTCATTTCTATGTCTTATTGCACATATATGAAATGAGCAATGAAAGAAAGGCACTAAACTTACATAAGGTTCTAACCACCTCTTCCATGGGAAAAATGGATAAACCCTGTAAAACCAATAAACCCCACAATCTCCAACTGGTCACACCTCGGCACCAATAAAGGCAGTCCCAGAATCAAAAACACAACTCTGGTGACAAGAAATGTAGTTCCCAATGTAATAAAAGTTTATTTATAAAGCACAACAGTAAAGATTTAGCACTTTCATCTCCCAAAAAGGCGGAAACTTCATCAGAATCAGGATTCTTGTCACCAGAGTTGTGTTTTGGATTATGGGACTGCCTTTATTGGTGCCAAGGTGTGACCAGCTGGATACAATAAGGTTCTGTTGCAGGATAACAGGAATATATACTGCAGTACAAATAGTGATGCTGTAGCAAGTAATTAGTGTAGGTACAGATCCAGTGAAAAGAGAAATGAACACAAAACATGTTTATTGAAGATTTAAAAACTAGTCTGTAAACTCATTCACACTATATAAATATATAGCAGTGTTATAGAGCATTAAGAAACTGTAAAATAGCCACATACATAACATTTATTGTGCATTGCTTTATCTAATACCTTGTATATTGGCTTTGTGATTTTGTATTTGATATTATGTGCTCCTTCCAAAAACCTTTATTTCATTTTAAAAACTGCATTAGTAAATCCTGAAATGGAAAGAGGTATTTAGTCTATATTACTCCAAGTGTTTTGTGACTGATCATTTTTTTATGAATGCTTACTGATTATTTATCAATTTCAGATTACTACAATGCATGTGAAAGATAACCTACAATGAACATGTTTTGCAATATGCAAAATTCTGAAATGTAATGAAATTAGAGTATGTCAAAATACAGTCTCTGTGGAACTAAGATAATTCAGTAATACCAGTGTCTTCACACGGCACTAGTCTCTGGTGCCGTCTACTGACTAATTTTTGAAAATGATGCAGTTCGGTGTGTCTTGGAGTCATTGAGCATTAATGTCAACAAATACTTAAGTGGTGATGAAGCCATTTTTCTGCAGGGAACATTCAGTATGTATTGCAGAAAGGAAATTCAGCAGCATATAATCTTGAATCTATTTTTAACATGGACTTATTGAAGCCCCAGGAATCTGAGGCTATGCAGTGACACAAATCTGATTTTTTTTCCCTTTTCTCCCATAACTGCTTGGCAGCAAATCTTTTTATGAATTAAGCTGTAATGAAATCGTGAAGATAACATACAGTAAAATCTGCATTGCCTTGCATTGCATGATGCTAATCAAAGAACTATCTCCTCCAAGTAGGCTCCAAGGAATTAACTCACTGAAATGCATACATCATCTCTGAGTAGCTACTGGGTTTTCGTTAAGAGCAACATTGGCAAATGAATTGTGAGCTGGTCTCTGGAGTAGCATATCTCAGTGCATTGTCTTTTCTGCATTAAAAGAATATACAGCTGAAATATACACACCAAAGTTAGATATTCCCTACAGAAACATATATATTTCTTTAGAAGTAGACTATTTTACAAAAATAAATCACACTGAATTGGTTTGATCAAGGGATAAATATTAAGACTGATGAACTTGTGTGTGTGTGTGTGTGTGTGTGTGTGTGTGTTTGTTTTTGTGTGTGTGTGTGTGTGTGTGTGTGTGTGTGTGTGTATATATATATATATATATATATATATATATATATATATATATATATATATATATATATATATATGGGTCCACTACAGAATCTCGAAAGCTCATAATACCGAAGCCCATAATCCTGAGACCAAAATCCCGAAAATTCAAAATCCCGAAAGCCCAAAATCCTGAAACTCAAAATCTTGAAAACACAAAATGGACATACGGACGTCATTGTGGCTTTGCTATTGTTAGCCCTGTGGTGTTAGGTCATGCGTTGGGTTCAGGTAAGTGTGCGGTTGGTTTTATGTTAGGGTTAGGGGTGGTTTAAGTGAGTTAGGGTTAGGGCGCAGGTTAGGCATGTATGCAATAGTGACAAATATTGGGGTTGGGGGCGGTTTAAGTGAGTTAGGGTCAGGGCGGGTCAGGTGAGTGTGCGATAGTGATGGACCTTAGGGTTAGGGTTAGGGTCAGGGTCAGTTGGTAGATATTAGTGTCTTTATATTGACATATTAGCATTATTTGTGTTTTCAGGATTTTGAGTTTCAGGATTTTGGGCTTTCGGGATTTTGAATTTTCGGGATTTTGGTCTCAGGATTATGGGCTTCGGTATTATGAGCTTTCGAGATTCTGTAGTGGACCCATATATATATATATACTTCCCTTCTCTATAAATGTTCTCTTCTTTATTTCTGATAAATGCTACGTCTTTCCAAGCTTCCTATAATGTGCTTTACTTTCTTCCATATGAGTACCCCATTTGGCAGATCATCGAAGAACAGCTATTGCAAGTTGACAGGCTCACAGATTAATGCATGAATGTTAGGTTAAAACATGTTTTCCCCCCACAGGAAGAAGAAGATAATTAAAAATAAAATGCATGTAGAAGACATGGATGGTACAGCAAAGACAGATCTGACGTTTGAAGATGCTTCTTTTTCATAAAGTGTGGTAGTTGGACTCAGAAGAAAACATGATCAAAAGGGTAGGTGATATGAGGTCCTGAATTTTTTTTCACTCAGAGGAGATCTCTGCAATACAAAATCACATCCACAGCTTTTAGGAAGACCGAAAGGAGTCAGCACAGGGTAATAAAAGAGCAAGAACAGGTACGGCAGGTGAGATTTTTTGATAGTACCCTGGATAATTAAGGTAAGTTTCACACAGCATTAGAAATACCCTGATGCATGCAGTGGTTCTGTATCATTATAGAGTCCTTGAGGGATGCAGTTCTCCTTCTCATAGTACTGAACATCTGCAATGTGAGAGGCTGACATGGCCACCATAACTAAGGAATGTACATGAACTCTTGCTGTAAACTGGTGTATGACAGACAGCGGTTCAGGGGAAAAGAAGACTTTAAATTACTACAGACACATAATACAATTGTCTTTGTTTGGTAAATGATTACCTGCAATCTGCACAGCAGATGTCACAGGCATAAAATCTGGGGTCTATATCATATGTTCGAAGTTTTATAACTTCGAACATTAAAATATCAAATTTGAATGTTCGAGGTTAAAAAACTTCAAACATATGTAAAAAAAAAAAACAAGCCCAAAACTAATGGCTGTAGGCAGTGGGGCAACCCCCCCTGCACACCCCACATGGGGGGCTGCACCCCCCACAACCCCCCGCTCTTTAAATATACCAATTCAGAGACCGCACTACAGTGCAGTAAGGGAAATCTTCCTTTTACCGCACTATAGTGTGGTCTAGGAGTTGGTATATTTAAAGAGCAAGGGGTGCAGGGGGCCTTGCCCCCCTGCCAACACTAGTCAGGTAAGTTCCGTTTGTTTTTTTTTTTTATATATGTTCGATGTTTGAAACTTCGAACATTTAAATTCGATTATTTAATGTTCGAAGCTTTCAAACTTTGATCATATAATATAGGCCCTAAAATCTGGTGTAGACCTAGGCAATGAGCATAGCAGAGATCTGAAAGACTGTCCTAGATGTCATTATCGATGTGGAGAAACTCTGTGAATGTTAGCTATACTGAATTAAGATCAGAAACTGTTTCAGTGGAGGATCTATTGCTTGTTGCCTTTGGTAGCACCATGTCTGTATCTGTGTAACTAAACCCTTAGAAAGGTAAAGGTTTTAGATTACATAGCCTGGAGACATATTGCTACCCGTGGTGGTGGTGCTGTGGTAGCGTTGTTGCCTCACAGTAAGAGGCTGTCCGGTTCAATTCTCAGCTAGAGCGTCTTCTGCGTGGAGACATGTGTGAATGGGTGTACCTTCGTTGAAGGCTGTGCGTCAGGCCTGGCAAGCCAGTACGTAAAAATCAACTGTCAATCATTAGCGGACCGGAGTTCCGCTGTGGTGACTCCTGGCCGGGAAAAGCCGAAAGACACAAAAAGCCTGGAGACATATTGCTCTATTTTGTCTGCAACCTCTTCAGAATACCACAATTACAGTACCTGTGAGAGAAAAAGAATCTTTGTGTGGTATACTATGTCAATCCCTGAAATGCTTGTCCCTTGGGATTCATTAATGCCTGCACTAAGTGTACACTATTCTGAGTGAATAGATAACACAAGCATAACTCACACCTTCTTCTTCCTAATTATAGTTTTCCTATTAAGTTTCTTTGCAGTCTTAAATACCAAGAGAGATTCATAAAGGTTACTATAAAGTGTAGACTACATGTACACTAAGTGTAATCTTTCTGATACAAAAACTGTGGTAGGGATGTTCATGAATACAGATTGTGTACACAATGTACACTTACTGTAGGCATTAATGAATCTGGCGTTCTTTCTATGCATAATAAATTTTATATCATGTTTGACAAAATAAAATTTGTCATCAGTAAATATATATATATATATATATATATATATATATATATATATATATATATATATATATATATATATATATATATACATAGCTAACAGTTATCACATAACTGAGGTGGTATGCCATAGTGTACTGAAAATGTGGAACTTCAGTAAAGAACATTATTACACTTACAAAAGAATGTGAGATTGTGAGTATGTCTGAGGGGAATTGCATAATTGGGTTTATTAATTATGCATGCTCATGTTAAGCTCATTGTTCACTACAAATATGCACTGACAATGGGTTTTCCATGTGCTAATTCCCTTTTATTTCCAACCTTTAAAATAAGTGTTTAATGTTCCATCTGGCTATGTAATTACTTCCCTTTCAAACATGGGTATAATTGTATTTGTTTCTATTTTGTTTTACAATAATAGTATCAAGTGTGCTCTCTCTCTCTCTCTCTCTCTCTCTCTCTCTCTCTCTCTCTCTCTCTCCCTCTCCCCTCTTGTCATTCTGCAATTGCCAAAGTTGCCACTTGGTGGCACTGCTCAATAAAGTTCATATTTAAAAAGTTTACCATTATTTCTCACTGGGACTTATAATTTTTTTCTATATCTAACACTGGATACAGAAAAACATTCTGAGGGTCATGCTCTGTCAAAATACCATGAAAGTTAACATTTACTAATTCAACACTGTTTTTCTGTCTGCCATAGTGTGTGGTCTCTTATGCCACCTAGTGTTTATTTCTTTCTTAGAATAGTTTCTTTTAGCTAGATTTGAAACATCATCTACACTACAATGTTTTATTTTTTATGTATTTTATTTTACATTTGTTGACCGGGCTAGTCCAACTGGATATATGTCCATTTTCAGTGGAGGCCCGGGGAGAAAAGCTCCAACAAACAAAAAAAAAACACTATCATATATAATGTGAGACATTTACAAGTACAGTTAAATGTACAGATAATCATCCTATACATTAATTTTTTTTTTTTTTTTTTTTTTTTTACAATGTACCCCTAACTGTTCAACATTTAATGCCAATAAATATGGCAACATTTCTGGAAGTCCCTTAGTTCCAAAGAATGTTCCCACGATACTGCAAAAAGAAAATGCAGCAATAGGTGATCCTCAGGTCATTTCTAAAAGAAGGAATGAGGCTCAGAGAACACAGTGTGCAAATTAACACAGCGCAGGAAAGCTAGGAACTTGGACATAATTCACAGACATGAAATAATTAACAAAGATCTTCACTGGATGAAAACTAATCCTCGTATCCCCACAATTCCTGGAAAAAGTGATTGTTTTTCAAAAACGCTTTAGTAAATATGAATACATTTTTTATGAGACTGACGCACTACCTACTGCACTAACAAAGCTTAAAACTGTTTTAACAAAGATCTTCACTGGATGAAAACTAATCCTCATATCCCCACAATTCCTGAAAAAATTCCTGCTCTAAGAAAGAAATAAACACTAGGTGGCATAAGGGATCACACACTATGGCAGACAGAAAAACATTTATTCTGGTCGGAGCATTTTTTGGATGAATGTTTTTTTTTATTCATTTATTTAAATTTGTTTACCAGGGTAGAGCACTGATCAAATAATGACCAATTGCAGGTTCAATATTATTTGATTTTCCTGGCATGGCTTTGTTCTCTGGCTTTCTATAATTACTACCATCTTTTCCATGGCATTTTATCAGTTCTTTTTTCTGCTCTGTGCATTTTATATTTGAGTGTTAACTCTCTGTATCTGTACACTAACTTCAAGGACAGCCTAATACCCTGAATCGTTTTAAATGCCATATTTCAAGCACTTCATAAAACCCTGTAGCAATCACAATCATTCATATGTATATCTGTTTTCAACCTTTTCCCATTGCCCTGCAGCTAAGCCTCCCTATCGTGTCCTGCAAATCACCATGGAATCAGAAGCGGCTATCTTGAGCTTTGCACTTTGTATTATCTAGTAGTTCATGTTCCTCTGTGTCAGAAATGTTGCCAGAAAACTGAATTTTGTATACTTTCAACCCTGTTCTACTGCCTTGTAACCCACCTTTCATTTTAAAAATTACACATTTTTCCAGATGTTGACTTCTGCACAATATTTTGTACATAAAAAATGTCAGCACTTTAACCTTAAACTACATATTTTTTTCTAGACAAATCAGCCAGACCTCTAACTAAGCAAGATATGTGCAAATCTGCATTGCATACATTAGTTTAGACAGTTGCAGATAAATTCTGGTCAGAATAAACTATATTTTAGACAGATGGTCATGAAAATATACTGAATTGAGAGCAAACAGTATGACTAGCTATACCCTTGCCTGTTCTTTTTCAAGCACTGGCACTGTGTTTCTTTTCACTCTGGCAACTTTTCCATAATATTCTTTAATACTCATTATCACTAATTCTAAGCACTCCTTACTACCTTGTGTAATATGTCCTCTCTCTCCCCATTCTGAGTGTTCCGTTGGATACCTCTACCTATCCTACTAAAATATGGGAGTTATAGGACGATAAGGACTGCCAGTCACATCAGTTCCGTTTATTCTTCCGCTTTGTAGTAGAAATCACCCCACTTGTTCCTTACCTCTGTTACCCCTTTATTTTATTATACACCTGACTGAAGGGTTTACCTTTGAAAGGTTGAAAATCAACCTGCCAAACAGCCCTTTGTGTGAACCGTAATGATGAAAACTGCCCTTCCCAACTGCACCGATGTTCAAAAATCAGCAAATCGAAAACCAGATTCGCTGATTTTCGAACTACAATTACGAATACAGATCATAATGCAGGGGGGACAAGCCCCCCTGCACCCCCCATGTGGGGGGCAAGCCCCCCACACCCTCCTAATTTATTATTCTAACTCCGAGGTCACACTACAGTGGGGAAAGGGTCCACTTCCCGATCCCCACTATAGTGCACTTCGCACCCACAATGCCGAATCTGTAATGAGCGAATGTCAACGTGCATTCGCTCATTGCATATTCGCTGCATTTCTATTCGGGTATCTGAAAACTTGAAAACATAGTTCCGCACAATTGTCTTTCGACAATGTGCATTTCAAGTTTTCAAAGGTAAACCGACTGAAGACTTTAGCTTTGTAAACTGATAATTTTGTCTAAGGAAAAATATTTATTCAACCATTTCCTGTATTTATTTTCTCATATTTTCTTTACTTTTGTGTTCTCACTGACAGAAGAGTTGAAATCCCAGTTTTTTATTAAATATTGGAATATAACATTATGTCTCTGCATGTCCTTGAGATATTTAAAAGTGTGGATTTTTGCTGTTTCCCTGATTTGATAGACTTGGCTCCAGCCATAAACCAAGATACTCATGTACTTGTATCTGTGAAATTGGATAGTTACAGGAATCAAAGATATGAAAACTATGACCATATTTTAACTTATGGAGATCCCCAAAGTCATAGAAGCTTTTTTAATTTGCTGTTAATGCATTCCCAAGTACCCAATACAACTGCTTTTTTAAAAACCCACTGGACATCTGTCTATAATGATTGTGAGGTTTTGCCAAAGCTAATAATAAGCAAGACATCTGCATACATACATATATATAGGTTCATAGGTAGATACTAGGCTATCTGCCCCAGGGCATTTATAAGCCTAGCCAGAGTGTATATGGCTTCTGCCTCCCTATTAGATTAGCCTACTGTGCCTCTATAAAGTAGGTCACAGAAGGTACCCTTTTAAGATTAGTTTACTGTGCCACTGTCTAGCAGGGACACAGAAGAGATCCCAGGGGTGAATTTACAATTTCCCATCCACGCGTCCAGATTTTGCTTGAAGAGGGTCAGCGAGGGGCTATGTCTAACATGAATTGGGATTCTATTCCAGAGTGAGGGGAGCATCTGGGAAATGAATCTGACCCTCCAGCATGTCCTATTTATTTTTGTGCTGAGGTTTAGGTCCCTGGAGCATGTAGCTCTAAGGGACTGGATTTTTTGAGGTGGAGCATGTCCATTAATTCTGGGTTTGACATGGCTTTGTACGTCAGGCATAGATCGCCTCTGAGTAGGCATTAAGCAACTAAGTAGAGCTGGAGTTTCTTTAGTTGAGCTGCATAGGACATCTGTTTGTAGCCCATGATCCTCTTGGTGAGGTACTTTTGGGGTCTCTCCAGTTGCTGCAGGTGTCGGGTAAGGTACATCCCAAAAGGGGCATTGTATTCAATTATGGGCCTGATGAGTGACGAGTAGAGGGGCACAATGACCTCTCCTGATCTAGATGCAAACCCTTTCGTGATAAGGTGGGCTACATAGAAGGTCTTTCTAACCACTTTGGCAATATGATTATCAAAGGAGAGATTACTATCTACATTGGTCCCCAAATCTCTAATTACTTCTTCCGTACTTAATGGATTACCACCTATGTGGTAATTTGTGGGCACCTTGTTTTTCCCAAAGGGGATGACTATGCACTTTTTAGCATTTAGCTTGAGGCCGTGGCTCTGGCACCAAGCATCCATCTCTGTGAGACCCTTTTGGAGGATGCTTGTGTCAGCTAGAGATTCGATTATGGCCCCCAGTTTGCAGTCATCTGCGAACTTTGTCAGCCATAACCCCCCGTGTTAGCCTGAACCTCAGAGAAGTATATAGCGAACAAGAGAGGTCCCAGAATTGAGCCCTGTGGGATGCCACTTGTAACTGGTTTGGATTCGGACATGGCACCTGCGATTCTGACCATGTGGGTTCTATCTCTGAGCCAGTTTGCAACCCATCTTGTGATATACGGGTTGATATTTAAGCTGGTAAGCTTATTTATGATGCCCGAGTGGGATATTGTGTCAAAGGCTTTTGCGAGATCCAGGTAGGCTGTGTGGACTACCTTGCCCTCATCTATGGCTTTGGTAACTGTTTCAAAGAAATCAACTAGGTTTAAGAGACAAGATCTGCCCTTAACAAAGCCAAATTGGGTAGGGTCCAGTGTTTGGAGGCTCCCAATGTCTTTGTTTATGAGTTCCATGATAATACGCTCCATAGCTTTACAGACCAGACTAGTCAGGCTTATGGGGCGATAGTTTCCGGGGTCCATTGTGGCATCACCTTTGTGGAGTGGGACCACTGTAGCTGTACGCCATTCTTTGGGTACATATCCTGTAGTAAGGCTAAGTTTGAACAGTGACTTAATGTGAGGGTTCAGTTCTTCTTGGAGCTCATGTAAGACACAGCCTGGGACACCGTCCGGTCCCATAGATGCTGTGTTTTTTGCTTTGGAGAGGGCAGCTTTCACCTGTGCATCTGTGATGTCAGGGAGGTTACATTCAGTTGGGATAGGCATTTGCTCCTTTGGGGGGGGGGGGGAGTTTTGCGCTGAATCTGTCTGCCAGGATGTTGGCTATGTCTGTAGGTTTGGTATATTTTGTACCGTTATGCAACAATTCAGAGCATATCTGGGAGTTTCCGCCCATGTTCCTGACATAACTAAAGAAGTCCTTGTGATTATCTTTAGTGTCTAGGGCAATTTTTCTTTCGAAGCTGGCCTTTGATGATTTTATGATGGATCAAAGTTTCTTGCTTATACTGATCAGTGATGCCTTCCCTTTTTGGGATTTTTCTCTGTCATGTAGTAGCTTCCTCCTTCTGTTGTATAGCTTATTTATGGCCGGGGTCCACCAGACCGGTCTCCTGTTTTTGGAGGAGTGAGTCTTGGTTTTATTTGGGATAGCACGATCCATGCATTCCTGAAGGTGCTCATAGAATACATTTGTAAAGGATTCTGTGGATTGGGCTGTATTATCCTCTGGCCCAGGGGCTTTGAAGGATTCCACCTCAGTCTCGAGAAGTGCAAAGTTGGCTTTTGAGAAATTCTTTACAGTGATTTCCTTGGCTGGGGGTGGGGACGGGATATGGATGTCCAGGGAAATTTCTTTATGGTCTGATCTTACCAATGAGGGCTTTACCTCTGGTGTGGAACATAGAGTCCCAATGTAGGTGATGACCAGGTCCAATATGTTGTTCCCTCTTGTGGGAGTGGTGACCAGTTGTTCCATTGCGTTAGAGTTTATAAATTCAAGGAACCGTTGGGCGAGGGTGTTTGGGCTTGAGTAGTTTTCCCAGTCAATGTTTGGGTAGTTGAAGTCACCCAATAACATAATGTTTGGAGAGACTTTCATATTCTCCAGTGTTCTCAGGAATGCCAAATGGGGTTCCTGTAATAGGGAGGGTGTTCTGTAGCAGGCTACAAACTGAAAAGCAGTTTTGCTCACTGTTAGTTGCACATGGATGGTTTCCGATGCTTTGTGCAGTGCCACTAACCTGGAGGTGTAGGTATCTTTGATGAATATAGATACTCCCCCTCCTTTTGTGCTTCGGTCCAAGTTTTGGGGCTGAAACACATGGTATGAGTTATAACCTGGTAGTGCCGGGGTGCTCTCAGGAGCCTTGAACCAGGTTTCTGTTACTGCACAAACATCGATTTTCTCCATACTGAGGAGAGCCTCGAGTGCGTGCATCTTGAGGTTTAGACTTCTGGCATTGAGTAGCATTACCTTTAGTTTTTTTATCCTTGGGTTGTCTATGGAGGTGGGTTTGTCCTTTGAGCATTGCCTAAAAAAGGCACTATGGGCATGGCAAGAGCCTTGGCCAGTATATGAAAGCCTAAGGGTGACAGGTGCAAGCCGTCCCTAGTGAAGCAATGTGGCTTGTCGAGCATGTCATCCCAGGCTGACAGACACTGGATCCCCTTTGAATGACACCAATACTTTAGCCAATTGTTGAAACTGATCATTTTGTCTTTATACTGTGGCATCATTCTTGGTGAGGGCAAGATGCTACTCAAGGTCAGGGTCATACCAGCCTGGGCTACATGGTCAGAGAGCTCCTCTATGCCTCTTTTCATGTAGTCCAGGGAGGTACATCTCAGGTCATTCACACCAGCATGGACAATGACGGAGTCATACTTGTACTTACTTTGGAGTGACCTGAGTGCTTGCATTATGTGGCAGATCCTGATATATATCATTAGGGCCCTATTGAGAATATCTTATAGGAATCCTGCACTAAAAAGGCAACCCAGCTCACAAATGTTAAGCCACATAAAATGTGCACACAGGGAGGCAGTTCTCCATCTATTTCAGTGGATCATCTCCAAATCAAGTTTCCTAAGCCTGGCAGTTAGTAAGCACCAGCTGGTCTACTGATTGAAAAGCCTTTCTCAGAATAACAGAAATGTCACCTGTATGTATACCTTTTCATGTAGCAGCATGTATGGAGTCATTACTACTGTATGTAGCAGAGCGTGTTATAAGTTTTTCTTAAAGCATATCGGGCTTTAGTTAGAAGGCCGAATTTGCTGACATATTCAAGGACCTATTTCTGAACTATCTTCTCCAGTGAGTTGTTAATAGTACAGATGCTGATAATGGGACAAAGGCTTAAGGAGAAGCAGGCTAGATCTTGGGAAGGAAGTGGATACCCAAGTATCTGAATGATGGAACAAGCTCCCAGTTTTGAGTGAGATTGAAGATATGGGCCAGTGGTCTGTTATCAGAATAGCCATTCCATGGAGGGCAGCATGAAGGGCACAAACTCAGGTGATGTTTCTCCAGAAATTTCAAAAAGTAACATTTATGGTTCAAAACGTTGCATGAAAAAAGGTAGTTTTTTAACTGCTCAGAGTCAAAAGAGTTAGGTCAATGAGAAGTACACAGAAACATTAGTCAAAGACTCTGATATCAGAAAATGGTCATTAGATGAAATGAGGTAAAATGTAATCTAGGTTCTTACCATAGCTATTAATAGAATTATGATAGCTCTCAAAAGTTCCTTAGCTGCCTTAGAGAATAACAGTTGGCTATTTCCTAATGTATTTTTTGACATAAGCGTCCTTGCCTGCATTTGTAACAATTTTGCGTTGTTTCTTTAGGATTATTTAGCTCTGATACTTTTGCAGTCTCAGATTGTCATATTCTAAAGATGGCATTTATAGTCTTTTTCTTTTAATCTTGACTGGAGCGACAAAATCACCCAAGGACACTCGTTTCCTCTCATTGTTCTAAAAGTCTTAGAAAAGGGTTTATCCAGCATGCCTGTGTGTAGACAGAGAAAATGCCACAGAATGCTGCGTATTGTTTTCATTGTTTAAAAAGTTCCACTTGATATTGCTGATTGATATGAACAGAGCAGTTTCCTTGTTTCTGTCCCAGTTTCCACCTGTTTATTTGCATCTCTGTACATTCCCCTTCATTGCTAATGTATCTCCCTACTCTAATCTGTGTACAAACCAGCTACTAATAAGCAAGTCAATGTAAAGACACACTCCCAACCTTAATAAACTTTGCTGTCTCTTCTCTCCTTCACTTTACAGGTGCAATTTGAATTATTACTCACCCCCTCTGAGGCCTTCACTGATAGATTTCCACTGATTGCCTCTCTGGTTTTGCTGGTTTCTTTGCATTCCACCTGGTTTACATCCCTTGTGCTATCTCCCTCCCCCAGTACTAAGTCTATATTAGAATCCTGCTGAGCATGGAGCCATCTTTAAATTTTTAGTCTCCCACCAGGACACAAGTGCTCTTCAGCAATTGCATTCTGCTTGCTGGTAAGCCATTACACCTCAGGAATTTGTTTAAATTGTTCATATTTGTAAAGTAATACTTACGTTTTACTCTTGTTTTGGCAGGCTCTGCTCCGCTCTGCTTACCCTCGCTAATGCTCGGGCTCTCTCCGCTCCCCTGCCCTGCCCCCTATGCCCTCCCACCCCCACCACCTCTACATTTATAGTAATCACAGCCACACGCACAGCTCACCCTCACATCATCTCCACCAATCAGAGCTCCTCAAGTCAGATCACATTATACCACACCAACTTGCTCCACCACAAAATACTCCCAAACACTTTCATTCCCACTAGGCATTATTTACATCATTCACACTACTTACTCATCCACATATAGTGCAACCCTATAATTCCTAACCAGACCCCCACCTAGAACCAACTTAAACTATAACCATGACTATCACAAAACTAAGTCTAGTCTATCTTCTCATAATACTTTATAACACCACAAGTTATCACTCTAGCAATATCCCTAAACTTAGTAGCACAACACTACATTATGCACTCTCATATACAGACACCGCACATTATAATAATATCTGCCCACAATTGTTCAAGAACTTACATAATGGACCAATTCAGAACTAAACACATATGATCTCATTCCTACTCAAAAAAAAAAACAATACTTTCTCACACTCATCACCAAACTCCAACATCTGTATCACCATTTTAACACCAGGCTCACCATAAGTGGGGATATCCACCCCAACCCAGGCCCAAATCCATCCTGTCCAACACAAACTGCTCCAACACAAATGTCAGAACACAACACCCCCACTATCTTCATCCTTGGGCAAATCAACAACAGCAGCAAAACCAACCATCTTTTAATGCTAAATATTAATATTAGAAGTATCAAAAATAAAAATACCTGAACTTCAGGCCACAATAGCACACTACTCCACAGACATAGTTGCTTTAACAGAAACCTGGCGAAATAAAAACATAGCTAACTTAGAAGTTCTCCCTACCGGCTACAATAACATTAGACAAGACAGACCACTTCGTAAAGGGGGTGGAACTGCCTTACTGTATAAGTCCAACTTAACTGTATGTCACTTACCAAACTCCTACCCCTCCCCCAATAATTGGGACATACTTATCTCACAACTTCAACTTCACCCTAAAAAGGTCATCACCACAGTTGTGATCTATAGTCCACCTGGTAATACACCTGCTAGCCTTGAAGACTTTTTATCCTGGTGTTCTTCCACATACTCACAAGAAACCCTTATTCTGGGGGATTTCAACCTAGATTGGTTCACCTGCATATCAGAACCACCAAGTAATCTAATAAATCTCCATGGCTACCAGCAGCTAGTCCAAATTCCAACTAGATGTGATAAAAAATCTAAAAGGGAATCCATCCTTGACTGGGTCCTAACAACCCCACATTGTACCCTCACAGAGGCAGTCTCCCAGACATCTTAAGTGACCACAACATAATATATCTTATATGTAGTAGAACAAGCATATGCAAAACCACTAACTATATATCCACTAGAAACACAAAAAAATTCTCTCCTGAGGTCCTCAGTACTTTACCGTGTAACTGTGACTGGACCCCCCCCCTATAAACCCTCCCACTTGACCAGGGTGTACCATATTTCAACAAAACATTTCTACAGCACCTAGTCACCGTCGCTCCAATCCGCAAAATCAAGGTTAGAATCTCTACAAACCCCTGACTCAGTAAAGAAACCAAACAAATCCTTAAGTCCAGAGACACTGCCTGGTTTTACTATAAAAAAAAAAAAACAAAGAAACACAAAGCCTAACTAAGTACCAAGAACTGCACAACCGTGCAAAAAATGCATTAGGCTTGACAAAAAAATCCTACTACAAAACATTACAAACTAAATACTAACACAACCCCCAAAAATTTTAGAAAAATTTAAACCAGCTACTAAAACCCACCCAAAAGGCTACCCCCAAACCAACCACCCCTGACACTAAAGTTCCCATTGAAACACAATTCAACTCCCACTTTGTGAACTCAATTCTATCCTTAGTATCACAGGACAGTTCCTTCCTCACTATCCCCCCAACACAAATAACACTAATACAAGCTTTACCCTCAAAACAGTTTCCACCACTTCAATCAAAAGCATGCTCTCCAAACTAAAAACCTCATCAACAGCAACCGACCTACTCCCCAGCTATTTCTTGAAACTCACAGCGGATGCTATTGCTATCCCAATCTCCACTCTCATAAACAGATCAATTGTTGAAAACTATGTGCCCAAACTCTGGAACATATCCTATGTTACACCCATACATAAAGGTGAGACCTCCACTGAACTTAATAACTACAGACCCATTGCTTTACGCCCCCCCCTACCCCCGGCCAAAATCCTAAAAAAACGCATCCATACCCAGGTGCTAAAATATATCTCCTAGACAGCAACATCCTGTCACCTACTCAGCATGGTTTCAGACCTGCCCATAGTACCACTACAGCCCTCCTCTGCTTCACAGACACAGTAAACCGTCTCAAAAATGAAGGCCTGCAGGTGTCAACTCTTTTTTTTGGATATGTCCAAAGCATTTGACACAGTCTCGCATCAAATCCTGCTAAATAAAGTAAACCAATATCACCTATCAAATTCCACTCTTACCTGGTTCCAAAGCTACTTAACTGACAGGTATCAAGCTGTGAAATGGGAAAATTCTCTCTCTCCTCAGCTGCCCATAACTATAGGAGTCCCACAGGGTTCTGTCTTAGGACCACTACTATTCACACTCTTCACAAATGACCTCCATACCTCCACACAGCATGCATCTATCCTTCAGTATGCAGATGACACTACCTTAATCTGTGCTGCACAAAACATTCCCACCCTCCTGCAAACAACTCAACTAGCATTCTCTGACGTTGAAAACTACCTTACCAAAGCCCAACTTATCCTCAATCCAAAGAAAACTCAGCTTATGATTATAACCAGTTCTAACAAAAACACTCATAACAGTCAATTCACTATCTACTCCACAAATGCTACTCCAATCGCTCCAGTGGCACAGGCTAAGCTATTGGGAATAACCATAGACTCCCACCTAAAATTTGATAGTCATCTCAACTTAACTATTAAAAAAGTACATACCAAACTGGGATCACTCTACCATATCAAACTATTATTTACCAACAACACAAGATCAGCCATTGCTCACTCCCAGCTTCTATCCACCCTACTCTATGCATCTCCCATTTTGACTAATCTCAACAAAACTGAACTAAGCAAAATGGAAGCCTGCTATGACAGAATTGCCCGCTTTGCTGCAAATTGCTCATATAGAACTCATCACTGTACTGCTTTGAGACAGCTCCACTGGCTTGAACTGCCCAACCTCCTAACCTACAATCAGCTCTGCCTCTGTCATTCTATCTATTACCTCCCCAATAAGTGTCCTGCTCTCAAAAACCTAGTACAACATCACTCAGCCAAAAGGCCTCTTAAATCATCAAGCAAACTACTACTAGAAGTCACCAACAGCTACAATAGCTTTGGAGATGCACTATATAGTAGTTCAGTGGCTAAAAATGGACCTCTGTCCCCGCTAGCATTCAAAACATATCATCCAAATCCTCCTTTAAAGATCTCATCAGGCAACATCTCAAGCAAAGTTGACAGTGCCATGATTGCTCCCCAGGCTAGTGAAAGCGGATAAGGTACACATACTAAACCTAGAGTACTTGATAATAGTTTTCAATCTTGCTCACAAACATTGGCTAATCTACAATGTATGTACTGTACCTGTGTACTAAGTATGTATTCTACCATGTTCCAAATTTCAACTGTACACCACAAATCTATGAATTACCTTTATTTTTAAATTAATATTTTTTTGTTTGTTCTCTCCACTGTAACTGTTGATGTGCTGCATACCACTGTAAAAACATGTATTTTGTAATTTGTGTGTATATTGATCATGTCTAAATAACTAAATGTATCTGTAATTGTTCTACGTGGAGCTTTTCTCCCCAGGCCTCTGCTGAAAAAGGGCTTTTTCGGCTCAGTCAGACACCCCCGGTTAACAAATGTAATAAAATAAAATAAAATGGTGTTCAGGAAATGATCTGCGTGTGATGCATTAATGGCTCAATCATGGGCCTCTTAATGGTCCAGAGGTAGACCACTGGACAGTGTTCACATAGTAAACAGTGATACTCTGATATCTGCATAGAATGTTAGTAATTACCAAATCTAAAAACATAAAATACCAGGAATAACCGCAAAAGTAAAACCAAATGCAATAAAATACGGGTTCGGGTACACCAAAAACAGCACACTAACACAGTAATTTATTAAAATAAAAGTTCGACACAAGCGCTTTTGCCCTGCTACAATTCAGGGCTTTATCAAGTGAATAAAAAACAAACAATCACAGTCTCTTAAATACCCTATTTCTTAAAAAAGGTGCCAAACCATCTTAAAGATACATGTACTAAAAAAAACTGTGTAATTAAAAAGCAATTACAACCTATTCACATTATTCCACTTAGTGTAAGTAAAATCTTTCAGAAACAATAAGGCAGATTAAAAAACAATATAAAACAGTGCTTTGGTGTTGACATGTACTCACAATGTGTCCCTACTCTATAATTTACTGACTTTCTTTATCAAATATGGCTTAATAGAAATATGGTCATTCAGACTTGGGGGGGGGGGGGGTTGTGGCATTTAATTTTATCTGCCAATAGGTTTCCGTACAGCTAAGCCAATTCTCCCAATCACCCCCCCCCCCCCCCCAGGGTCCATAAAGACCTGCTCTAGGCACAGAAAGATGTTTGTAAAGAGCATTGTTCAACTTTTTCTTCTTAATACTATAAGTATGTTCATAAATATTCTTTCCCAGTTTTTGGATGACATTTTTGTTATATGGGGAGGACCTGAACACGTTTTAGGCTACTTCATAGAATATTTGAACACCACCACAAATTTCTTAAGATTCACCCACAAGTATGATAAGATTGGGATTGACTATTTGGATGTGAGAGTGGACATGACTGAAGGACAGTTAAAAATCTAGGATTCATAGAAAAAGTACATTTAGTAATTCCTACCTGCCATACATCAGTGTGCACCCACGGAAACAAAAGAAAAGTATTGTGAAAGGTCAGATGGTCAGGGCAGCTAAGATGACCTCGGAAAGAAGTTACTTCTTGAATGAAATTGAATTGATTTCTAAATTATTTAATGAAAGGGGATACCCTGCCAGTTTAATTGAGGAGGTAGTATTAGAAGTCACTGAGGGATGGGGTATCAAATATGTGCCCTTACTAGGTGAAACAAAGCAGACTTTTTCACACAACACGAGGGATGATGAGCAACATGGCTTTAATGGTTGAATAAAATTATGCTTCCCAAGGGATCAAGGATTTGGTTAAAAATAATTGGAAAATGTTAAAAGTCAATCCAGACATTGTGCAGAAAATAGGTGAGAGTCCCAAGTTTGTCTTTAAGATAGGTACAAACTTGAAAAAAGTTTTTGAAAGAAACAGAAAGGAGATAAAACATCAGGGAGAGATTGGAACTAGAACATGTGGGAGATGTAGATACTGCAAATACATTGTTGGTAAGGAACAGATAGTGTTGGATAACAATGTGAAGAGTGTAAAATATTTTAAAAGGGGAAACTGTATGACTAAGGGTATAGTTTATCTGGCTTTATATAAGGATTGCCCTAGTTTTTATGTGGAGAAATCTGAAAGAGCACTGGGAAAGCGTATTTATGAACATACTTATAGTATTAAGAAGAAGAATTTGAACAATGCTCTTTACAAACATCTTTCTGTGCAGCCTACACACACAGGATTTGTATTTGGGATCTTACAGCAGGTCTGGGGGGGGGGTGATTGGGAAAATTGGCTTAGCTGTAGGGAAACCTATTGGCAGGTGAAATTAAATGCCACGACCCCCCCCCCCCCCGGAAAGAAGTTACTTCTTGAATGAAATTGAATTGATTTCTAAATTATTTAATGAAAGGGGATACCCTGCCAGTTTAATTGAGGAGGTAGTATTAGAAGTCACTGAGGGATGGGGTATCAAATATGTGCCCTTACTAGGTGAAACAAAGCAGACTTTTTCACACAACACGAGGGATGATGAGCAACATGGCTTTAATGGTTGAATAAAATTATGCTTCCCAAGGGATCAAGGATTTGGTTAAAAATAATTGGAAAATGTTAAAAGTCAATCCAGACATTGTGCAGAAAATAGGTGAGAGTCCCAAGTTTGTCTTTAAGATAGGTACAAACTTGAAAAAAGTTTTTGAAAGAAACAGAAAGGAGATAAAACATCAGGGAGAGATTGGAACTAGAACATGTGGGAGATGTAGATACTGCAAATACATTGTTGGTAAGGAACAGATAGTGTTGGATAACAATGTGAAGAGTGTAAAATATTTTAAAAGGGGAAACTGTACGACTAAGGGTATAGTTTATCTGGCTTTATATAAGGATTGCCCTAGTTTTTATGTGGAGAAATCTGAAAGAGCACTGGGAAAGCGTATTTATGAACATACTTATAGTATTAAGAAGAAGAATTTGAACAATGCTCTTTACAAACATCTTTCTGTGCAGCCTACACACACAGGATTTGTATTTGGGATCTTACAGCAGGTCTGGGGGGGGGGGGTGATTGGGAAAATTGGCTTAGCTGTAGGGAAACCTATTGGCAGGTGAAATTAAATGCCACGACCCCCCCCCCCAGGTCTGAATGACCATATTTCTACTAAGCCATATTTGATAAAGAAAGCCAGTAAATTATAGAGTAGGGACACATTGTGAGTACATGTCAACACCAAAGCACTGTTTTATATTGTTTTTTAATCTGCCTTATTGTTTCTGAAAGATTTTACTTACACTAAGTGGAATAATGTGAATAGGTTGTAATTGTTTCTTAACTACACAGTTTTTTTTAGTACATGTATCTTTAAGATGGTTTGGCACCTTTTTTAAGAAATAGGTTATTTAAGAGACTGCAATTGTTTGTTTTTTATTCACTTGATAAAGCCCTGCATTGTAGCAGGACGAAAGTGCTTGTGTCGAACTTTTATTTTAATAAATTACTGTGTTAGTGAGCCATTTTTAGTGTGCCCGAACCACTTATTTTATTGCATTTGGTTTCACTTTTGCGGTTATTCCTGGTATTCTGAGTTGGTTTTGACTGGAATTGGGCATACTGGACATGGCTGCACTACATATGGAGGAAGGAGTAGGTTCCGGTATGGAAGTGGAGGAAGGAGTAGGTCAATCAGACCTTTCTAACTTAGATTCTCAACAACATGATATGTTTTCTGCAATTTTTCATTTAAGTACTGAAATGAGGAGTCTGAAAGCTGACTTCTCTCGCTTAATGGAACATTTAACACAGATGAACTGCTCACTTCCTTGTGGGCAGGCTAATGGAGCGGCAACCAATCAGGTTGACACACAGGGGAAAGGAGGCAGGCAGGAAACAAGCAACTGTTCACTCTGAGAATTTGTTTCATTCACCCAGACTGGCTTGGGAAGCCAATCGTTATTTTCTGGGGCTTCTAGTGTGGATATGAATATCGAAAGGAGGAGGATGAGCCCTAGTACATCCAACAGGGTAGTGACTAATTCACTTAGTACGAACAACCGTGGAACTTCTTCGACCCTATATTCAGGTACTGGTAATGTTCCAGTCCTTTCAGTTAATGAACAAACTTTGGAAGGAGTAATTTATGACAATTTAAATGACTGGGTTCAATCATTTAAGAATAAAGGGAATGTGTTTTGTGAAAACTTGGAACCCAGTACTGTTACTGTTAACCATGAACGTTCTGTTGCTATGGCTTCATTAAAAGCATGAATAAGAGACTTGGAGGATAAATTATTTAAAATAAAAATGTGAACTTAGATATTATTTACTTAGAAGAATGTTTAAACAAGTGTATAGTCCCGCAGGGACTGCGTGTGTAAACACCCAGAGGGCTTTCTTTATGACAGTGTAATGATTTAAGAATTCAACCAGATTTTTGACTAATGTGATTTTAGAATGATGGCCTTAATGATAAAATACGCTAAAAAGAAGGTGGAGTTTTTATTAAGGGAAGCAGAAAGGTTAAACAAGGCCATCAGAGATGACTTATTGTTTGAATTTCATAAAGATGTTTATGAACACTGTTTTATATGTATAGATAGAAAATGTGAGGAAATCCTTTTGAGGAAACAGAAAAAAATTAAAGATTTAAAGCAGTATAAAGACAATAGGGCTTATATATTTAGAGGGAGGTTCAGCAGGAAAAGTGTGTATGAGACAACAAGTGTTGACAATAAGAATGAGTTTACTAAGGAGAACAACAATTCAAGTGAAGGAACATCTAATGCTATTGACAATGTGTAGGCCCTAGGAGAGCCTGAAGACACTAACTTGGAAGCTATTGCGTACATTGGGCCTAAAACTCCTAACCCTCTGGACCCCAAAGATGATTTAGACTTTATTACACACTTGGATGAGGGGGGGTGAAGAGGATGTGAATGACCAGGATTTTTCAACAGGCAAGGGGAAAGGAAAGAACCAATCAAAGACAAAAAAGAAGGGGAAGGTATAGTTATTGGTGAAGATGGAGTGACTCTTTCCCTCAATGGCTTTAAGATTTTTCCACTTGAGTGGAATAGAAATCAAACTAGAACATTTTCAATGTTTTGAAAAGGGTTTTAATTTTTAATTTTAAATATTTAATTAAATATTATAATTTTAAATATTTAATTAAATATAATTTAACCAGAAGATAAAAGCAAGTAATCGATGAATTGATAGGCAACAAAGAGATACGAATTAGGGGCGGTGGTATGGTCCTGGTCGATGCCATTGATTATTCATGTAAAATGTTAGAAATTTTAAACAAGGTTTTAAAGGTTGTAATTGTTTTTTAACTACACATTTTTTAGTACATGTATTTTTACGATGGTTTGGCGCCTTTTTTAAGAAATAGGGTATTTAAGAGACTGTGATTGTTTTTTATTCACTTGATAAAGCCCTGCATTGTAGCAGGGTGAAAGCACTTGTGTAGAACTTTTATTTTAATAAATCTAATAACATGTCAATGGCCAAAGAGGAGTTTGACCTGCCTGGCCATGTGACAAGTTAAACACTCTTATTCAGAACTAAGCACTTATGGAACTGTCTCTAACTTACTCTCCAGTACAGTCACTTTGGAATATGAAGTTATTTCTTGTGCACCCATTTTACATTTCTTGTATTAAACTTTCAACATTTGGACTGAAGCATGTGGAGATGACGCAAGACTGTAATTATGCATTTTGTATACCCACCAATGGTAAGATACACAAAAAGACAGCTGTAATCCTTATTCTTAGTACAGAAATTGTTTCTTATAAATGTAGCATCTCTGTTTTTCACTGGTAGTATGACACCTTGGTGCTGCAGTAGCATTGTCGCCTCACAGTAATATGCTGTCCAGTTCGATTCTCAGCTAGAACGTCTTCTGTGTGGAGACATGCGTGAATGGGCATACCTTCGTTGAAGGTTGTGCATCAGGGCTGGCAACTTGGCATGTAAAAATCTTCTGCCAATCATTAGCGGACCGGAGTTCCGCTGTGGCGACCCCTAACCGGGGAAAGCCGAAAGACACAACAAGTATGACACCTTCTCCATATTTTTGGCCAGGCAGTTTATCTATAAAGGAAAAGTAGTTTTCAACACATCATATGACAGACACACTTCATCCTTAAGCCTGGACTCTGTAGCAGCCATGATGTCCAGCTTCTCCTACAACAAGCAGATCTCAACAAAGGCCAATGTGTTATTAATATTGTTAAGATTAAGCAGGCACCCCTTACACCTTTTTTGTTGTAAGTGGTTGGCAAGTTAGTGGGATATGGTTCCTGGTAAGTTCAGTGACTCCCACATTCAACATTTTTATTAAGGGGCAATGGAACTATTCCATAATTTTCCAAAGAATTTCTTTAGTGAGTCTTTCATGTAGGGCAGTGAAACTCCAGTCTAAAGCAGAAAGTATGAAAACAATAATCATGCTCCAGTGCATACCTTCCACTATTCATGGGGTAAAATATGGGGCTGGGTAGTTCTTTATTACTTTAAAGCCATATTCATTTTATTCTTTGTTTATTTATTTATTTTCAAAGTTTATAATGAACTAAGTGACACAATCATTAAAGGATTAGCACACAACGTTTAATTAAATCCAAGGATATGTATACAAACATTCAGAGTTAAAATACATACTGTTCATTTAACAATTACATAATTTTAACAGTAACTTATGCATGAATATAACATAATTAAATATTGAAAAACAGTACTTAAAGCTGATAGTATCAAAAAGAATGAATTGCATGTTTAAAAAAGGTTAGAAGAATTCAGTAATGGTCATCTACAATGCATCCAAATGTCTTTCATGGATTATTAATACTAGTGATGTAAAAATAGGTTATGCTAAGAAAGACTATTTACAGGTTCACCCAAGTCTTTCTTTCAGAAAAGAGAAAAAGTGATAAAGAATAATAACAATCAGATGGCTGGCAAGGCTAAGACTAAAGAGTGAAAGGTTACATGGTTGGAGACAGATGTTGGGTTAAGTGGTTGCTGACAGATGCTGAGTTATGGGGTTGCAGATAGATATCAGGTTATGTATTTGCAGACAGATGTTGTGAGTCAGTCTGTTGGTGCTGTCTATGTGTCAGCATCTCGCACCTAGCAAGTCAGCATACTTGGGGAAGGAAGGGTTGGGAGATGTACACCTACAGGGGGATATAGACCTAGAACTTCGACACATCTAGCCCAGTTGCCCTGAATTTGTTATCCCTCCATGGTTTCTCCTTGCCACATTAAGTTCAGCCTGATAAATCTCTTGTAGGAAATATCTATGTTCATTTATCATGTCTTTTTTTTAATCTTTCCAGTGGTATGTGATGGCCTTCTTGGCTGCTAGATAAAAGACTTCACAAAGAGTAGGACTTTGCAAGCCTTGTACAAATCCTAAACCTAACATATCTTTACTTTGCTGTGGGGATAGGGAATATATCTTGTGTACTTGAAGCCAGAGGGCCTCTGAAAAAGGCTGTATCTTAGACCATTCCCAAATTATATGGCCCAGGATGTGCTAATCCCATCCTGAAGACATCCCCAGCACTGTGGGGAAGATATATGACACGATTTACATATTAGATTGGGGGTAAGGAAGAGATGATGTAGGCATTTCCATGCAAACAACCTCCATTTAGGAGACTGGGTAGGTGTGCAAAGGGTCTTTAGTATTTTGATGAGAGTCTCATCTTCAATGTTGTGGATCCTGGTTCCATGATGGTTTCTCTTAAAGTTATCAAGTGGGTTAAAGTAAATCAGAAGCAAAACTGCATATTGTGAGGAGATGCCCATATTAGTATTTGTACCGTTGTTTCATTTGGTTAGACAAGGTCGAGAAAAGGAAAGTTCATTATCGTAACAGAACGCTGGAAAATGACTGCATGGCTAAAGATGAAAATCAGCTGATCATACAGAAAATAACCGGGCTAATAAGCAGGGAGAATTCTGAGTCAGAGGTGGGAAAGTGCTTCAGGCCAGTAGGGGAAAAGGCCTGGAAAGTATAAAAGAGCTTTCTGAAGCCATAAGGTCAGAGGGAAAAGGAACAAATGTTCATAAAGATGGGATGAGCCTCAAAGTGGAATAACAATAATAATAATAATAATACAGTTCTCAAGACAGGCACATTTTTAAAGATAGTTGAGATGCTCTGATATCTTCTTTTCTTTTGACTTTTCCCAGTTAGGGGTCGCCACAGCGAAACTCTGGTCCGATAATGATTGGCAGTGGATTTTTACGGTGCCAAGTTGCCAGCCTGACGCCCAACCTTCAAAGAAGGCACACCCATTCATGCACACACCTACCCGCATGTCTTTAAATGTCACTCGACCATGAGGAGGACATGCAGACTCCACACAGAAGGTGCTCCAGCTGAGAATCGAACGAGAGAATCTCTTGCTGTGAGGTGACAATGCTAACCACTGCACCATGTATTTAAACATTTTGATTCCCCTTCAGATGAACATCTATGCCCCTGGCTGCAGCATACAGCAAGGAACACTAACAGTAAGGTCCTTCTAACACCTTGGCTTTAACAAACAAGAAACGTTTGAGAGCAGGGAGGATGGTGCCCTGTATGGATTGCACCAATGGGGCAGGATTCTAGGGGTATATACATCTCTAAAGTAATGCAGTTTACTAGTACATTGTGTTACTAATAAAGTGGGAAGTTGAAGCCCCCAGTCACATCTCATGCTATAATGAAAGGAAGAGGGACGCCCTTGAGGCATAAGTTGACCAAAGAAATGTAAGTGTAAGTGGTTGGGAGGGTGGCCTAATGGTTAAGGTGTTTGCCTTACTAAACGCAAGGTGCAGGGTTTGAGTCTCACAAGGGATAATTGGCTAGGCTTAAAATGGCTCACAAGAGCACTTAGCTTAGTACTATCCTATGAAGAATTTGCCTGTCTGATTTACTTACATTGCCACTGGGATATACATTAGCAACTCCTGCAAAATATAAGAGAATTTTGGCTAGATGATCATTTTAATAAGATGTCATTTAAATTTCAAAAGAAACTGACCAGTCACTCCATTATGATAAGGTATTGTCTATTATCATTTGCATTTTTTGCACATTTAGATCTCTTGCCTCAGAAAAAGAATGAGCTAAAAGAAGCCCTAGGTATTTGAAGCATGGGGAATTAAGTGAAAAATTGTACTTATTAATGTATAAAAGGGGCATTGGAACATTATATGTACATAGAATAGATTTTACAGGATTAATTCTATAGCTTGGAATATGGTACTATTTAGTTAGTATATTCCAGACTATTGGAAGAGTATGTTGTGGATGATTTAATAATATTAACAAATCATCTAATAACAATATGACCCCACTATGTCGATGGAAAGAATTGGCTTCACTGTCTAGATTCTGAAGCATTTTTCTAAGGTAGGGCACCAAGGGATCTATTGCCAGTATAAAAAAGAGATTGGTTAGCAGGCAGCCTTGTCTTATTCCTCTATTAAGGGAGAAGGATCCAGATATGTAGAGACCAATTTTTACTGCCACAGTAGACCCCTCTCAAACTGGTTGAATGATATTAATAAAAGATGTGGTGAAGGCAAATGCCTATAAGATTTGATGCAAATGGTGTCAGTTGAGGGTGTCAAAAGCTTTTTCAGTGTCTACCAACAATAAACCCAAGGGAAAACTCTGAAGCCTTCCAATTTCTATCCACTGAGCTAGCCTCAGTATGCTCTACCAAGAAAATCTACCTTTGATGAAGCCAACTTGGTCTGAATTAATTAGTTGCAGGAACAGGAGGGCTATTCTCCCTAACCAGAAGCCCATGAATCTGTTTCAGTTAACATTTAGAAAAAAGATTGGTCTGTAATGTGCTGGTATGGTTAGGCACATCGCTGGTTTCAGAATGGTCAGTGTCATGGAATACGTCCCTGAGGGAGGGATTAATGCATCTGTGTAAGTGGTAGTGCATGCTTCCCAAAACATTTTCAGCACCCGAGGGGGTAAAGTTTTATACACCTCTGCAGGTAAACCATGCAATCACGATACCTTGTTAGATTTCAAACATCTGATAACTGATAGAATTTGTATTTTACTTACTAAGAGTTGCAAGGAGTTTTGTTTGCCCTTCATTAATTTTGGGAGGAAAATGACAGAGACTTAACATCCCTTGGGTCCTTGGAGTCCTCTCTAAAAATGTTTTGAAAGAATTGCCTACAATTTTCCATTGTGGTAGCACAAGACATAGGCAGCTCTGTGTTATCAGTATCATGAGAAAAAAGTTGGAACTGACCTTTTGGACCTGAGTTTAGGCTTCTGAGCTAATCTGGAGGAAAGCTAGAGAGAGATTTCATAATACTGCTGTCTAAAGCTCTCTAGAGATATGTGCAATTTTCTATTTAGAATTTCTTGAATTTTAAGTTTTAGTTGTGACAGCTGGGTATGTGATGTCCTTGACTTGTGTTTGGAACAAATGGACATCAGTCCTTTGCATCTGCTCTGTAAAACAGTGAGCGTTTTATTCTATGACATCCAAAGATCATTTGCTCAGACCCTTAACTTAGCATGCAGAAAATCTTTGCAGGTATGTCATAAAGTATATGGCTTGTACTCTTCATATGAATGGACCTGGAGGAATTAATGAGTGGCTTCAGTCACTTCTGATTAAAATTCAGGACATCTTGTGTAGTAAGGGCATAACCTCCATGTTTTCAGAAGAGGTGCCATTAAGCTGGTAAAGTAAGATAAAATGGCATCATGGGTCAGAATATGGATAAAGGATCACTTCATAAGTGGGATACAGGTCTAGAAGTTCAGCCTCTACATACAGTTTATCAATGCAACTAAAAGTCTTATATCTCAGAGAATAATATTTAAAATGTTTTTTTCATGGTGAGTATATAGCTTCATGTCTATAAGTCCCATATCAATCACGCAAGACTTTAAAAAGTTTACTATGAGTGATAACTTAAGTGAATGCAGAGCTAAAGTATCCATATCTCCAGTAAGACAATTAAAGTCCCTCATTACAATTAACTGTCCCCCACATTCTGTCTTGTATACACACAAAAATCTGTCAAGCTTCACAGGGGCCAATGGCAGGATACAAATATATATTTCAAACACAGCTTTCATCACTTGTGCAAAATACCAACTCCACCACACTTCAAATTAGAAAAAACACCAATTGGCACATAAAAGCAGCTTTATTCCAAAAACCACGGGCAATGTATATAAAAAAAACTCTGAACTAGCGCCTCAGCTTACACCTTCGAAGTTCAAAACTTTCAAAAACAATAAAACAAGCTTATAAATATTATCCCCTAATTAAACCAAATTAAATTATTATTAACGTAATCACACAGTAGATATTCACCAAGGTTAGGACTCTCCCACCCACTTGATCTACCACTTCTCCCCCAGGCAGTGAAAACTTATCCAGAACTTGAAATAAAGTGCAGCGTTTTGTAACATCAGCACCACTCCCTTGTGCTTGGCAGAAATATGGGATGAAAATATTAATAAGTTGTACTCCTATTCTTCTAACTTTAGGTGCTCGTGGAGTGATAAATGGGTTTCTTGTAATGCCAGCAAGATTGGTAAATGAACTCTTATCCATGTGAGCAACCTGGGGGAAATGATGAGGAACGGATGCTCTTAATATTAACTTATAGCTTTATTAGGTATTTATTCCTATCAGCTGATGATGATCTCCCCATCTGTATGTGCAGGATTAAAAACCAATGACCAGCTAGTAATTAGGATGAAACCAGAAAACCAGAAAGTAGAGTGAAGCGTTTGTGCAAGATAGGATAAAACAGAAAAACAAACACTACTTTCCATAAAAAAATTATGAAACATGCATAAACAAGATCTAACATTGAGTAAAGATGTTTTAATTCCATGTACATTATAATAATATGACCTCCAATATCATAGGGGAGCAGACTTTCCCCTTGCTTCCCTTGCATCCAACTGTCAGAAGGTGGCTGCAAAATGCAGTGTTAAAGCCATGTAACCAACTTTTTCCCCAGAATTACACAACTGGAGGGTACATTTTCAAATACAGAATTGCTTTACCAGAAAATAATACCATTTAGGTCCACACAGTATTCAAATTCCCATCAATAAATTAAAAAAAGGCACAGGATGAGCTGAAATTCTCAACAGCAGTTAAGTGCTAGACAAAAAAGTCCAATAACGTAGGTAGCTCAGTCTGAATGAGATGATATCCAGATTTAGATCTAAAGGCTTATCCAATTGCTTTGACCACATAAGACCGGGAAAGACTCCCATTGAGTCAGCTGCAAAGCAGCCTTATTTGGGTGCTGCATTTGTCCAATCTATGTTATCAGGAAGAGGTAAGGTGATTTTATCTTGGAGATGTTTTAACAGCCTATTCCAACTGATGAAAAACAATTGTGCCTTCAGGGAGGTTAACTCTGAAATTAACTGGATACAGGAAAGATGCTTTCAAACCCAGATGCTTTTAATGTTTTGATGAGGGGAGAGCCACTAATGATGTTTAAAGAGCACCTGCTGTAAATAATCATTGTTGTACCTTGTTCTGTGGCCGAGGTATTTTATACCTCCTTTCCCCCATGCAGTTCATAGGATCTTTTCTTTTTGTCATTATGAAAAGAATTTAAATATCACTGGTCTCAGTGGCACATCAGATTTAGGGATTGGGGCAACAGAACAGTAAGCCTTCTCGAGATATAATTTAGAGGAAACTTCAAGCCCCAAAGAGACATGAATCCATGTTTGTAAAATGCGTAACATGTTATTTTGTTCTATACCTGCTTGTAGTCCTAAAATGTAGATGTTGTTCTACCGTCCACCATTCACAATTCTCCCAATCATCCATGCGGTCCTGTAGCTTTTGGGTAAAATCCAGGAGAAAGGATAGTTGATGTTCTGCTTTTTCCAGCTGGAGCTGTAGATCCCAGTTCATTTGTTCTAAGGAGGCTGTACAGTTGTAAGTGTCTGTTACTGCACCTTTAATTTCCTGAACTTGTGATGGCAAGTTGGATTGAAAAGACTCCATGGAGTGAGATAATTTGTCCGTAGAACAGATAAGCCTTACCTTTGTAGTTCCACTTGAGGTACACATTCTTTATAAGCAGGATTCTGTGGTGTTTCCCTCTACATCAATTGAGCTCAGTTTACAATTTCCACCATATTCTGAGCAGTGATCTCGAAGTGCACTGGTTGTCAGAACTTGTCAAGGTTCACTTTTACTTTTCCAGATACCTTTTTCAGTGGCATATAACAGTCACTAAGAGAAGAGTGAGCAGTAGGAGAAGTTTGAATGTCCACTTTGTATGTCTGCATGCACCAGGTATAAATTACTGAATGTCCACTTTGTATGCCTGCATGTGCCAGGTACTAATTATTCACTTTACAACTCTAGAGCATAAGGAATGATATATCACATTGGGAAACACTGAAAATGGAACCCTCAGTATTCACTTTACTCTTACTTTCTGTATCAGCAGTGAGGAAATGGGTGGTCAGCAGTTTAAGGACAAGTACAAGCTTAAAATTATTTGTTTATTTATTTATCAATTCAGTTTCTTAATTGGGTAAACTGGCCTACTGACCCTTTTCAGTCACTACCAAGATGTTGAAGTAAAATGAGACTAGATAGATATGTATATCTAATGTGTGTGTGTGTGTGTGTGTGTGTGTGTGTGTGTGTGTGTGTAAAATGAGACTAGACAGATATTTATATCTTGTGTGTGTGTGTGTGTGTGTGTGTGTGTGTGTGTGTGTGTGTGTGTGTGTGTGTGTGTGTGTGTAGGGCAATGGATCAAAAGGACATTGTCCCTACACCCAGTAGATTAATGTCATAACGTCGAAGTTACCAATATCGACACATTCTGCACATGCTCAAGGGATTACCCTGAAGCTGACTAAAGCAACAGCAAGTGTTTTTGCCCCATACACCCCAAATGTGGGAGACTGCACCACCCCACACCTCCTGCTAACTATATATAGAAATTGTACAATCCTGAGAAAAGGAAATATTCCCCTACTCAGGGACTGCCACTCTCGCACAACTGTCAACCACCTGTCCTTGTCGATCAAATGGTGCCAGTCTACTGGGTGTTGGGGCCAAAATCCATATAAATACACACACACATACACACACACACACACACACACACACACATATATATATATATATATATATATATATATATATATATATATACATACACATATGTACACACAACAGAACAAAGCTATCTAGGTTTAACTCTTGACCCACCACCATTAGCTTTCATTCATCACACTAACAGAGTTATCAGCGAAACACTAATACAGCTGAAGCTTTGCTAAAAGGTCACATACCTTCTCTGCCACCAATCCCTTTCCCATATTGTTATTATATGTAAAACAGAATTCAGCCTTCCCCTTTTCACATTGTAAATACACACAGGCTATCCAGACCACTATTAAAATATATGCAGATTCGTTCTACTCCCCAGTCCTAAGACCCACCACTGTGACCGAGACTTAATTGTCTGCCCACAAACAATGAGCCACTGTGCTATATAGCACTCTCATTTTCAAAATCATCACTCAGGCCCAGTGTCCCCCTCTTAAATTTAAACAACAACTCAGACAACAAAGCCACACTCTTAGAGACAGTCAGAACAACACCCTTAACCTAGACAGACCACATTTCAAACTACAGTAGGGGAAAGGCCCTTCTCTAAACTTAGCTCATCTGTTTGGAACACCCTCCCTCCTGAAGTTAGGCAACAAAAAACTGTACAAGCATTCAGAGATAAATGTAAAGAACACTTTGTATCTGAGGCAACCTGTAACTGCTTGTAAGACAATGGATAACCCCCCCCCCCCAGCTCCAAGGATTCTCTTCTGCTCTACAGTTCTCTTTGCACCACACAACTAACTGCTGCTAATTATTTTTTACTTAAGGGGATGCACCTACTTGTATACAGTGTATATATTAACATTCTACACGTGCTACTCATTGTATATGTACCCTCTTGTCAAATGGAATAACTATGTCTACTCTGTTTAGATATCCACCTGTGTACTAAATGTACTTTTATTCTGTTGCTATATGTCCCCAGTCATGGCTAAAAATGGTAATGGAACCAGTCTGCTTATCCAGTTATCAAAATTAAGTAAATACAAACATACAAGCATACCGATATCCATACATGAAATGTTTGCTTTGGCCCATTTCTCACTCCAGTAACAGTCTTACTGCAGTTGTCCAGTTGAAGGACAAATGAGTAATAAGTGTGTAGATGGACTTGATGGACTCTCTAGGAAGGGCCCAAAAAATTAAAAGAAAATGTTAAATGACAGATACATACAAATAAGAATCACTGTTCAGTAATTAGCTTACAGTTTAGTTACATCTTATGAAAAGTTTACATTACATTATATCCAGGTATTAATCAATATGTCTCAGTTAAACCTGTTCTTAACATGAGGTAGTAAAGACAGAAGCTTATTTGTTCTGTTGCATGGTTTATTGTTTAGTGTGTCCCCAATTTGTGTTTTCTAGAGCCCTTTATGTGTTTTCTTTATAGGCTCACTTTTCTCAGATATGGGTCTACGGAGCCATTTATTGCATAATTTCTTCGTATACTATGTCTTGTGCTAGGTTGCTATAGGTTTGTCTATAACCTCCTATATTGATTTGTTAGGTACTCAGCATGTGCATTGTGTTAAGGCCCTCACATGGCATAAGTGAACATTGGGCTGATTTTTTATAATACTCTATATAGTTGTGGTCCCTGTTTTGATTGTGGTCTTATATAGGAGTGTATTTGTTTATGATGTTAGTTTTATTTTTTCACTGGTCAAGATATTTAGTTATGCTTATGTATTATTCTTTGTCCTACATGCTCTGCATTACTGTGTTTGTGATGCTGGTGTTCGGTAACATCTATGCCTCCTGATATATTGGATAACTGGATAGTATTAAGGCTGTTGTCTACTTATAGATGGCTTTAAAGTTTATCCAGTACTCTGCGATCTATTTTGGTCCAGCTTACTATTCATTATGCTAAATGCACCTTATTGTTATTATTTATGTTTCATTGTAGTCTTTATATTTATATTTTTGGTCAGGTCCCTTTGGACCTTCCAGCTTCATTTGGGGGTTGAATGTTGACTTATTTTGTGTTTGAAACGATATTAGTGTGAACTATCGTATCAGTATTTCGCCAGATCTCTGGATGCCAGACATTATTAGAATTGAGTGGTCTGGTTGTTTGTTATTCAATAGTTGACCGTTGTTGTCAATGTTTTTCGTTTCAGACATTTTGGCAATGTTTTTTATTTGGGTATTTAGGTTTGTGTTACCAGATGGTGAGTCTTCCATTAGGCTACAGCCAACCAGTAATACTTTAGTAAGCCAGCAGCTGGTTGCTACCTCGCTCTCCAGTTTGGTAGCTGCTGTTGTCAGTAGGATGTTTTTTTCCGCCGGACTGGCTTTTGCTGTCTTGATCGATTTTGTGAATTCCCTTGTTTAGACAATGACAGCGATCTTGTTCTCACTGCGATCGCCATGGATGGACTTTATTTCTGTGCTTTTTTTGAATGGTAATGCTGCTTTCTTTTTGAGATTCAATGTAAGTTCAGGACACTTTGCAGCTGTGGTTTAGGTCAACACCATTTGACGCTCTGCCGCTGCGATGGTTGTATTAATATGTTTTTAACAAATATCATGCTTTGCATTTATTAATAGATACAATACATTGATGTTTTTTTATTTTTAGACAAGTAGTTATTGTATGGGATATATTGATTGACAGCAGTGTTTGGCAATATCACTTTCTTACGCCACACTACACCTTATGTATTTGGTGTCGTTTGATGTATTTGGTTTGTTTACCAACCGGATGCTATATGGTAAGGAGTTCAGTATGAGCTCAGTTGAGCGACTTCAATAACAGAGTTGGTTTACATACTTCAACTATATTAGTGATATCGCTGTGTTGTACATCTTTATTTAGAAAGTTTTCCGGTTTATGATTTATGTTTTGTGTTCCGGTCATGAACACCTACAATTTTATTTTAAAGCAATCTTGGTTTGCCAGCAGGCTTGCACCGTCAGTCTGACGGATGATTTTGTTCTATTTTACTCATGCAGAACAGTTTATTTAAGGCGCTTTATGCCAACTTTGCTATTTGTGCTATTTTTAAATGTTTTAATGACTTTTTATCTGTTTTATATGAATCTGTTAATGTTGTTTCTTTAAATTAGCTTAGTATGAATGTTATAATTATCCAATTAGGGTCTTAATTGGTTAGTTTTGAGCGCCAAAAGACTTTGTATAAATAGCTGTTTAAACTTATGTCTTATTACACCTGAAGAAGCGTAGTACAGCTACATGAAAGCGCTTGTGTGTTCCTGTTCCTAATAAAGAAGCCTTTCATAACAGTGGTCATCTCCGTGTGGTGTTTCCAGTGGATTTTGTGTGTTCCAGTTTCCTGTTTTTTCCACTTGGAGTCTCTGTTTTCTTGCTACAGTTTTTTGACTTTTTTTCTGCTGCTGTGCTGTAAGCAAGTTAAACACATGGAGCATAATAATATCGAGTTGGACTTTCGTCCAGAGACGAGGATGATTGGTACATCTACTTGGGATTCTCTCAAGCATTGCAAAGAAAATCCTTTATTGGCTCTGGAGTTGAATAACCAACCTACTATGTCACCTACAACACCAAATGTTGAGAATGTTACTGAATTTAATAGATTATTTAGAATACTTCAAGATGATCTATACCAGTTACAGAGACTAGCCTGGCAGAGGCTGCATTTAGAGGCATGCTTACACTTTAAGATAGTGCCTAGAGGGATGCGTGTATTTTGTATGCCATCTTATGGCAATAGCCATCCCTTGCTGTTAAGGAAATGGCAGGACCTTAATATACAGTTAGGTTTCAGTTATATTAACCTACTGTTGGAATATTTTTCACCATTGGAGGTGGAACTAAGAAATAAGATAGATTCACAGTATGAAGTGATCACTGAATGTTTCAAGACTGAGCACTTTACCAGGAGACTTGATTCTCTCTGGGTTCAGGTACAATCCTATAGTGAAAGGCTCAAAGAAGTTAAACATAAGAAACTCACTAGGGATGCCAATGATTTTGCCAGTGGACAGATCTTTGTATGGCCTAGAACTGAGAGTATACGCATGCAGAACAGACGCAATGATGGGCCCCTCAATAATGCTGGCTTTTCATCGATACCTACAGATAGTTCCCACACTGAACCTTTTTCTGTTCAACCTGCCTCCTCAGTTAACAGCATGACTAATCCAGCATCAGTACTCTCCAATCCTACCTCCGGTTCAGTCAGTGGGGTTAATATGGATAACAGCACTCCGCCTCCCAACCAGCAGGCAGCCAAAATGTCTTTGTCAGCAGGTGCCAGACCGAAGGATTCGTCCTCTGCAAGCAATCATTTTTTACCTTTTCCTGTCAAAGAACAGTCAGGATGGTGAGGCCGGTCAAGCAGCAGAGGCCCAAGGAAAAGAAAGGGATCAGTAGAAAACTTTCCAAACAACAGGAGACAAAGAAATTGAGCACTATGTCTTCACACTCAGAGGATGAGAGACTGTATTCCCTTGTATACAATATCTCTAGTTATACTTTGTCTGATTCAGATTTGTCCCTTCTAGAGAAAGGACTGAACTTTATTCCCTCACAAGTCAGCTATTTAAGTGACATTTTAATAGACCTGAGGCTGTTTTGCCGTAATGTCTCTCTTAAGATTTTTTTCAAAGACAGCAATGTTTTGGACACTAACACCTTAAAAAGTTTTTTCAGGGTCAAGAGTAGTTTTACACCCATGATGCCACATAATGTGGAGAGCTTTCAGAAAATGTGTGAGAGTGACTTTTATGATTGGTTTAGATTAAATAATAATAAAAAAAGATGCAGCTTTTATAATGTCAGTAAAGCTGAGCAGAGTTCCATTGTTTCTCTGAAGAATAATGAAAATGTCATTGTTAAACAAGCTGACAAAGGAGGAGCAGTGGTTGTTATGAATTTTTCAGAGTACACTACTACTATGAACAACATGCTGTCAGATGATAAAGTATATGAGGCTATTTCTAGAGAACAGGTCAGCACAATTGTGAAGTTGGTACATGATAGTCTTTATGACCTCTTGATGTGTGGACAGATTAGCTGTGAGTTGTATGAATATTTCTTGATTGAGTTTCCCACCCTGCCTACCATTAAGGGTCTACCCAAGATCCACAAAGGGGTTGTACCAATACCAATGAGACCTATTGTTGCAGGTGAACGTTGGATTACCTCCACCATTTCTTCATTTGTAGAAGGGCTATTACGCCCTTTGGTAGATGACATTCCAGTTATTTTGAAAGACTCCTACCAGCTTATTGAGTTCCTTAAAGGTTTTGAGTTGGATGGGAGTGAGGCAACATTGCTATTAGTGACCATGGACGTGCAGAACCTTTTCACCAGCATTCCCAATGATTTGGGGATGCAGGCCATTAGAGAGATTCTTGTTAGCAACTCAGGCTATAGCAATAGCAGACAGATTTTGATCAACTGCCTGCTAGAAATGATATTAGAGAACAATATATTCCTGTTTCAGGATCAGCTATTCCTTCAGAAATGGGGAGTTGCCATGGGCACTCCCTGTGCGAATAGTTACGCTAACCTTGTGGTCCATCATTGGGAATTGCTACATCTGTTTAAGCATCCAGATTTTAAAAAGGTCAGAATGTACAAGAGGTTCGTTGATGACGTCCTTTTTGTGTGGGATGGGACTGAAGCTGACTGCTTGATCTTCATTGCTGCATTAGAACTGACCTCCACCTTTTTGAGATTTACAGCAGAAATCTCTCCTGTTCGAGTCCATTTTTTAGATCTAAATTTGCAATTTAGTGGCAACAAGATAGTTACCTCTTTATACAGGAAATCTATTTGGAGGAATTCTTTGTTACGGTTTGAAAGCATGCATCCCAGGTTTACCTTTAGAGGGATTGTTCTGAGCCAAATATACAGAATCTGCAGAATTTGTAGTGATAAGAGTGATCTGGCCTCTGAGCTGAATGTACTTGAAGGCTTACTTAAAGAAAGAGGGTACCCCCCCAAGCTCATAGATGATTGTAAGCAGGAGGTTTTCATGAAATTATTTGGTAGGAGAGATAGCGCTGGCCAAGGCAGGGGTAGTGTTCCTTTTTCCGTATTTAGTAATCACAAGCATGCTGATAGACTTGCTTATGTTACTAAATACACTAGTGATGTTGTTGCACACAATAAAATTGTCAGCAGGAATTGGAATGTGTTGGTTGCAGATCCATTCACCAGAAAAATTGTAGGGGCCCATCCAACATTCAGTTATAAGACATGCAATAATTTAAAACAAACCTTGTGTGTAGAGCAGAGTCGTTTGATAAACAACCACCCCAGTGGTCCTCTAGGGACTTTTCCATGTGGGCACTGTCAAATGTGCCACCATATATCGAATGATCTTAGTTTTCTGCATCCTGATGGATCCTTTCTGTTCACACCCAGATTTCAAAGTAATTGCAATAGTACTAACTTAATTTATTTGGCCATATGTGATTCATGCCAGGCTTTTTATGTAGGCCTCACGAAGAGAAGACTTTGTGATAGGATCTACAATCATTGCTATGACATCAGGAAAGGTAATGAAAGCAGTGCCTTGGCCAAGCACATCCTGGAATTTAATACACACAGTTTTAAATTTATGGTTTTGGAACTGATGGCAATCAATACTAGGGAAGGAGATAACATGAATCAATTGGCTGTGAGGGAGCTCAAGTCGATTTTCACCCTTAAAGCGCACCTATATCCAGGTATTAATCAATATGTCTCAGTTAAACCTGTTCTTAACATGAGGTAGTAAAGACACAAGCTTATTTGTTCTGTTGCATGGTTTATTGTTTAGTGTGTCCCCAATCTTGTGTTTTCTAGAGCCCTTTATGTGTTTTCTTTATAGGCTCACTTTTCTCAGATATGGGTCTACGGAGCCATTTATTGCATAATTTCTTCATATACTATGTCTTGTGCTAGGTTGCTATAGGTTTGTCTATAACCTCCTATATTGATCTGTTAGGTACTCAGCGTGTGCATTGTGTCAAGGCCTTCGTATGGCATAAGGGAACAGTGGGCTGATTTTTTTATAATATTCTATATAGTTGTGGTCCCTGTTTTGATTGTGGTCTTATATAGGAGTGTATTTGTTTATGATGTTAGTTTTATTTTTTCACTGGTCAAGATATTTAGTTATGCTTATGTATTATTCTTTGTCCTACATGCTCTGCATTACTGTGTTTGTGATGCTGGTGTTCGGTACATCTATGCCTCCTGTTATATTGGATAACTGGATAGTATTAAGGCTGTTGTCTACTTATAGATGGCTTTAAAGTTTATCCAGTACTCTGTGATCTATTTTGGTCCAGCTTACTATTCATTATGCTAAATGCACCTTATTGTTATTATTTATGTTTCATTGTAGTCTTTATATTTATATTTTTTGGTCAGGTCCCTTTGGACCTTCCAGCTTCATTTGGGGGTTGAATGTTGACTTATTTTGTGTTTGAAACGATATTAGTGTGAACTATCGTATCAGTATTTCGCCAGATCTCTGGATGCCAGACATTATTAGAATTGAGTGGTCTGGTTGTTTGTTATTCAATAGTTGACCATTGTTGTCAATGTTTTTCGTTTCAGACATTTTGGCAATGTTTTTTATTTGGGTATTTAGGTTTGTGTTACCAGATGGTGGGTCTTCCATTAGGCTACAGCCAACCAGTAATACTTTAGTAAGCCAGCAGCTGGTTGCTACCTCGCTCTACAGTTTGGTAGCGGCTGTTGTCAGTAGGATGTTTTTTTCCGCCGGACTGGCTTTTGCTGTCTTGATCGATTTTGTGAATTCCCTTGTTTAGACAATGACAGCGATCTTGTTCTCACTGCGATCGCCATGGATGGACTTTATTTCTGTGCTTTTTTTGAATGGTAATGCTGCTTTCTTTTTGAGATTCAATGTAAGTTCAGGACACTTTGCAGCTGTGGTTTAGGTCAACACCATTTGACGCTCTGCCGCTGCGATGGTTGTATTAATATGTTTTAACAAATATCATGCTTTGCATTTATTAATAGATACAATACATTGATGTTTTTATTTTTAGACAAGTAGTTATTGTATGGGATATATTGATTGACAGCAGTGTTTGGCAATATCACTTTCTTACGCCACACTACACCTTATGTATTTGGTGTCGTTTGATGTATTTGGTTTGTTTACCAACCGGATGCTATATGGTAAGGAGTTCAGTATGAGCTCAGTTGAGCGACTTCAATAACAGAGTTGGTTTACATACTTCAACTATATTAGTGATATCGCTGTGTTGTACATCTTTATTTAGAAAGTTTTCCGGTTTATGATTTATGTTTTGTGTTCCGGTCATGAACACCTACAATTTTGTTTTAAAGCAATCTTGGTTTGCCAGCAGGCTTGCACCGTCAGTCTGACGGATGATTTTGTTCTATTTTACTCATGCAGAACAGTTTATTTAAGGCGCTTTATGCCAACTTTGCTATTTGTGCTATTTTTAAATGTTTTAATGACTTTTTATCTGTTTTATACGAATCTGTTAATGTTGTTTCTTTAAATTAGCTTAGTATGAATGTTATAATTATCCAATTAGGGTCTTAATTGGTTAGTTTTGAGCGCCAAAAGACTTTGTATAAATAGCTGTTTAAACTTATGTCTTATTACACCTGAAGAAGCGTAGTACAGCTACGTGAAAGCGCTTGTGTGTTCCTGTTCCTAATAAAGAAGCCTTTCATAACAGTGGTCATCTCCGTGTGGTGTTTCCAGTGGATTTTGTGTGTTCCAGTTTCCTGTTTTTTCCACTTGGAGTCTCTGTTTTCTTGCTACAGTTTTTTGACTTTTTTTATTTATCAATTCAGTTTCTTAATTGGGTAAACTGGCCTACTGACCCTTTTCAGTCACTACCAAGATGTTGAAGTAAAATGAGAATAGATAGATATGTATATCTAATGTGTGTGTGTGTGTGTGTGTGTGTGTGTGTGTGTGTGTGTGTGTGTGTGTGTGTGTGTGTAAAATGAGACTAGACAGATATTTATATCTTATGTGTGTGTGTGTGTGTGTGTGTGTGTGTGTGTGTGTGTGTGTGTGTGTGTGTGTGTGTGTGTGTGTGTGTAGGGCAATGGATCAAAAGGACATTGTCCCTACACCCAGTAGATTAATGTCATAACGTCAAAGTTACCAATATCGACACATTCTGCACATGCTCAAGGGATTACCCTGAAGCTGACTAAAGCAACAGCAAGTGTTTTTGCCCCATACACCCCAAATGTGGGAGACTGCACCACCCCACACCTCCTGCTAACTATATATAGAAATTGTACAATCCTGAGAAAAGGAAATATTCCCCTACTCAGGGACTGCCACTCTCGCACAACTGTCAACCACCTGTCCTTGTCGATCAAATGGTGCCAGTCTACTGGGTGTTGGGGCAAAAATCCATATAAATACACACACACATACACACACACACACACACATATATATATATATATATATATATATATATATATATACACATATGTACACACAACAGAACAAAGCTATCTAGGTTTAACTCTTGACCCACCACCACTAGCTTTCATTCATCACACTAACAGTGTTATCAGCGAAACACTAATACAGCTGAAGCTTTGCTAAAAGGTCACATACCTTCTCTGCCACCAATCCCTTTCCCATATTGTTATTATATGTAAAACAGAATTCAGCCTTCCCCTTTTCACATTGTAAATACACACAGGCTATCCAGACCACTATTAAAATATATGCAGATTCGTTCTACTCCCCAGTCCTAAGACCCACCACTGTGACCGAGACTTAATTGTCTGCCCACAAACAATGAGCCACTGTGCTATATAGCACTCTCATTTTCAAAATCATCACTCAGGCCCAGTGTCCCCCTCTTAAATTTAAACAACAACTCAGACAACAAAGCCACACTCTTAGAGACAGTCAGAACAACACCCTTAACCTAGACAGACCACATTTCAAACTACAGTAGGGGAAAGGCCCTTCTCTAAACTTAGCTCATCTGTTTGGAACACCCTCCCTCCTGAAGTTAGGCAACAAAAAACTGTACAAGCATTCAGAGATAAATGTAAAGAACACTTTGTATCTGAGGCAACCTGTAACTGCTTGTAAGACAACGGATAACCCCCCCCCCCAGCTCCAAGGATTCTCTTCTGCTCTACAGTTCTCTTTGCACCACACAACTAACTGCTGCTAATTATTTTTTACTTAAGGGGATGCACCTACTTGTATACAGTGTATATATTAACATTCTACACGTGCTACTCATTGTATATGTACCCTCTTGTCAAATGGAATAACTATGTCTACTCTGTTTAGATATCCACCTGTGTACTAAATGTACTTTTATTCTGTTGCTATATGTCCCCAGTCATGGCTAAAAATGGTACTGGAACCAGTCTGCTTATCCAGTTATCAAAATTAAGTAAATACAAACATACAAGCATACCGATATCCATACATGAAAGGTTTGCTTTGGCCCATTTCTCACTCCAGTAACAGTCTTACTGCAGTTGTCCAGTTGAAGGACAAATGAGTAATAAGTGTGTAGATGGACTTGATGGACTCTCTAGGAAGGGCCCAACAAATTAAAAGAAAATGTTAAATGACAGATACATACAAATAAGAATCACTGTTCAGTAATTAGCTTACAGTTTAGTTACATCTTATGAAAAGTTTACAGGACAAACAGTGTTATTTTAATTTGCACTAAATGCCAGATCCTAAAATGCTGTTTAAATTTAATATACATAGTGTCTGTCTTTTAGATGATATCACTGCCTTTAATGCCAAGTTTGACTGGCTGCTTCTCAAATATATAAATAAGTGAAACTCTGTGTTTTAGAATACCTTGAAACCTTTTTTTACATTGAGGACACTTCAGTATCAGTCATACTAGAGAGACAATGGCTACTCACTTTTATGCAGGTATTGCCTAGGGGGCTTTCATCTGCCTTGAGTGAGTTGTAATGTTGCTTAACAAATGTAATCCATTTTTTCTGTCCCTACACAGCTGCAAACAAGCCCTTATACTTATTGATTCTGTCTTTTCTTAAGATGACCTTGTTGCTGATTTACATCAGGTTCTGACATTGTCCACATTGTTTCCATTTGCCATTATGTCCTAGTAGCTGTAGGCCTATGTAACAATAGGAGGTACTGCCAGCCATGCTAGGAGAAATAGGGCAGTGGATGTGCAACATATGCCAGCCCAGCCAGCTGGAATTTTGTAAAGCATTATATGTTATTTGTATATCAAACCAATTTGCACATATGCTTGTGCTGAAAATGTATTTGAAAGATTTGCTTATGTTAAAATGTATCAACAGTGCACCCTGCAGGAAAGAAAAGAAATGTGCATGTATTATTGTAACTGAATTAAATATATATGCTTTAACAGCATATACTGGAAGGGAAGAGGTTAATCTATCTGACTTTGAAAAATATTCTTGAAAGTAATTTACTTTATGGAGTAAGCCATAAAGATGTTATCCCACAGTTTTGAAGAGAGACAGAGATACAATGTCTATACTAGAGAATAGGTTGTAGCTCCTATAGGAAGAGTGGAATGGTTTTATGGTTTTATGACTTCCAGCAGTTGCACCACATCTGAGCAATGCTCTATTTGTGTGTATGGTAACACGTAGGCCCTAAACCCTGACAGATTCTGGCAGTGGGAGTTGCATGGGAACCAGAAGTCAGATGACCAGATGTATGTTATGTCATTCTGTACAGAAATAATGTTTTAATATTAGAGGAGAATTAAGTCTCATGAGCATTCGGTATTCTCTCTTGGATCTGACAACAAGGACCACTCACCCATCTTGCCTTGCTCTATTCAGTAAGTAGGAACAATTTATTCAATCAGGAATAGATAGTGACACTAAATAAATACTGTTTTTCTATAACTGTGTGAAACTTTCCATAAGTGTTATTTTTAATATTTCCTGTGGCTGAAACTCTGGTGTTTACTGTAAATAGATACTTAGTAGTTTCATGTTATTTTACTATTTATTATTAAATATATTTAAACTTCTCATTGTAGCTGGTCCTTTTAAAAAAAATTAAGTTTTGAGAGTATTTGCACATATTTATTCGGTGATAACTCTGGCCACTCCTGAAAGCCTGGCTGTTTGGTCAACATTACCATTTGTATTAATATTAAATTCACTCCATATAATTGGATACCCTTTTAAGAGCTTTATAGTAAATGACTGGTGGCAGTGAAACTACCTTATAGTCTGGACAGAAGATGGCATAGTTAGTGAATCTGTGCCAGCCTTTTCAAGGTGTGTGTGTGAGTATGTATGCATGTGCGTATGTATGTGTGTGTGTGTGTGTGTGTGTGTGTGTGTGTGTGTGTGTGTGTGTGTGTGTGTGTGTGTGTGTGTAAAATAAATCTCAAAGAGTGTGTGTCAGCAACTTTGGGCAGGCATGTGAAGAACTGGTTTCACAGTGTCAGTGGGGAACCTTACTGGAGACCTGGGGAGAGACAGATATAGAGAAATCCAGACCTCGGGCTGAGTGTGTTCCTGTGTGCTTTTAAGGGAAATTGTGCTTGTTGCAGAGAACTCTGCATCTGGAAATACTGAGTGAATCCATTTGTATTCCAAGTGAATGTCCCACTCCAGTGTCAGTGGTGGGGATTCAGGCTCCTTGATTACTGGCCTAGAGTGGGGATGTCACAGCCTGTGGCACAGCTGACAGAAGAGATTCATAGAATACTCATCATCCAGTGCACATGATGGAAGATATGTGTTTTTATTCCTTTATTTGATGGAATCTATAGTCCAGGCAGAAAGCATCCTAGTTTCATGTAGCACAGTGATGCAATATAATACTAATTTGACCCTAAATATGATGTTGTTTAGCTAAATAATGAAAGCTAATATTATATTCAATGCATAGAAATGGGCATATAGCTAATCCTTCCAGTTCTTACCTGTGGTTCTGCATTAGGTACACTGCCAGCACCAATCAGTCATACCAGAGAAAATCCCCCTTCCCACACACACACACATATTTCTCCTTTGTCTGTATTTAGCTTAGAACACCTCTCATCTATATATACATCTTCTCTTCCTATTCCATTCTACACCCATAAATCAGTATTGCAACTCCTTTATTTATTTACTTTATTTTATTTTTATTTATGTATTTAATGTCATTAACCAGATAAGTGACCTAATCCAAAAACTGTTTTGAGGCATGACCTAAACAAAGAGGCAGTAATAACTTCTCAAAACAGCATTTACAGAACAGGTTACTTTTCAAGTTACCTTTAAAACCAACATTTGCATTCAGGTTACATTAAAGACATTTACAGTTGAAGAATCACTATTAATCTGCTTTCACTTGATTATTTATATTAATCACTGCACCTTGTACAGGGATACTAACAGAAATACAGTTTGATAACTACTATAGTTTTGCTTTCACTTTTATTTATTTTATTTTATTTATCCTTTGTTAACCAGGTTAGTCCCACTAAGCTAGTGGAGTCTTTTCAGGGGAGACCTAAGGTGGCATTTATATTACTAGGGAGATTTTGGCCCGGGAATCAGGAATCTTCCCCCTACACTTTTCAATAGGTGCTGTGAGATCTTTTATATCCACCTGAACTTCCATGAACTCAAGCAGATGGGACCTCGGTTTAACATCTCATCCGATGGATGAGAATATCAATGACATTTACACAAATCAATGCATTGCACACGAGAATACTAACACTAAATCTTTACATAGTTTACACTAGTTACATAGCCGCCTGTTTGTATCATTACAGCCACATATTGCAGAATTTAGTGTGATTTTTTTTTAGTGTGAAAGATTTGGCACCAGAACCTTAAATCTAAACTAGTTCCCCATAACAATTGCACTGATATATGTTAGTGAGGTTCATTTTCAAAAATAGAGTTAGTTTATTAGCCTTTCTTTATCTGGTCTGGAAGAAAGTATTCCATGCTACAGGGGTAGTTTTGTAGAAAGCTGTGGTATCTGGAGGTCTTTGTAGTTGCAGGGTGTCTTAACTTCCTATGCTGTACTGCGAACTTCTGACTAGTAGAATGTTTTTCAAAGATGGGCTGTTTACATTTAATTATTGAAGGTTATTTAGTGGAAAAAGTATCTTTTTCCTCAAATGATATCCATCTGGTTGTCTGTATAGTATCACGTTGGTGTTCCTGCATATGATAAAGTCCAAATGTCATTAACAGTACAGATGTCACTCTCTCCCTTTACATCCCTTCCTGGCTTTGTTTTATTCCAGGCTCTTTAATTCTATGTATTCCTTATAATTCTTTTCTATTCCCTGTTCATTCCTGAAAAAAAAAACTAAGAATCATGTCACCCTTTATGTATATTAATTAAAATCGTACATTGCCACTGAGAAGGCAGGGGCCAAGGGTATTTGACCCAGAACCCAGCTTCACAGAGCATGCCTGGTTGCCCTGTAAGAATCACTAATTTAAGTTATTGTGAATATTTACCCTGACACACAGGAGTGTCCAGAACTCTACAAATGTGGGTCAGTCTGCAAATTCTGTCTGCCTGTATTTCTGTGTCTATGTACCCAGCATAATGCTTCTGTCTCAGATTCCCTCTTCATGACTTTGTCATCCCTCCTGCAGCTGTTTCTAATTTTGTATCTCCGTGACACTTCCAGGCCTGCTGTGTTTTAATCATTTTTTTCTTCAAGATGATGCTTAGGTCATATCCCTGCCATCTGTGCTGACCCTTTTAGCTCAGACTTCAGCTCAGTCCTAATTTGCATTATACGACAGCCTTACTTAATCCTCTATAGTCTGTTTATTTTCAGTGTAACTGCCTGTTAACATTTTTGTGCTGTACATTTTAGCTAGCATATTGATTACTACTGTAATCATTTATTGGATATTTCCCTTATGACAAACCTTTGTCATATGTGAAAATCAGAGAGTATTGGCAAAACATATAAATCTGGTGAAAGAAATAATCACTAATGCCAAATGCTGAACTACTCCAGTAATCAGCTGCTGCAATACACGATAGGTTAAGATCAGTGACAAAATAAACTGGTAACAGCATATAGCAAACAATGTGTTCTGTAACAATTAATTTAGCAATGTCACTTTATTGTGTTTATAGGCTTTGTTAGATACAAAGATCAAAATTCAATCAAGTTCTACAGTTTACAGTGAAAGGTATTGTAGTATGGATAGTAAACTGTAATGGGAGGATGAGGAAGGCAAGTCTGTACTGTTTGACTGCCTTAAGTATACTTATTTTGTTTTATTTTAGAACTGCAGATGCAGAAAAGAATATGTGGGTGAAGATGGAAAGCTACAGTGGGGGGTATTGTTTTCTTATTTTGCAGTTACTTGACAGACAGTACTGCGTGGGGGTTTATATCACATAATCAAAACTCAGAACATCGAACGCTCAAATGCGTGAATTTTCACATAATTGAAGTGCCTGGATTTATGTCACACTACAGTGAAGATCGGGAATTTTGCCCTTTCCTCACTGTAGTGCGACCTTGGAGTAGGAATATATATTTAGTGGGGGTTGTGGGGGCCTGTGCCCCCCACAATACAGTATTCGATTATGTGAAAATTCACGTATTTGTGCGTTCGATATTTTGTGTTTCGATTATGTGATATAAATCCCTGTGTGGCACAGTCATGCGCTGCAGTTTGATATTCAGAAATCTGACTAACTGCAACCTATCAAATATCATAATTGTCACTTGGTCATTGAAAACAGTGCATCTTTCAGCAGAGCTGATGACTGAGTTAAACCTGCAATTAAAGAATTACAGTTATGTGAAGAGCTTAACAGAGCTTTGGTGCTGAAAGATATCTTTTGCACAAGTATCTCTTACTGGAAAACCAAAGTAATGCTTGCACATGTATACAAGTCAATGAAAAAACTGAGAAGGTGGAAGAAAGTGTTTAATCCCATGGCATAGAAGAGTAAAGCCCTGACTATGACCATGAAAGCTTGCATTCAATTAGGAGAATAAGCACAGAAGGGGGTAGTGGGAGTGGGGGTCCCCTTCAAAACATCTAAAACCCATAACATCTGATTTCATAACATTGAGACCAGAACATCTAAAACCAAAAACATCTAAAACCCATAACATTGAATTTCATAACATCTAGCAGTACAGATCATACGAAAATAACATCCCCTCCACATATAATGACACCAAACTACCAAATACACTTTTTACTACATTCCTGCAGGGGGGCTTGATATAGTGGGGTTAGGAAATTAACTTTTTTCTGCTGTAGTGTGATCTTGGAGTTAGTATATTTAATTTACGAGGGGGGATGGAGCCCGCCCACATGGGGGATGCAGGGGGGCTTGCCCCCTGCAGAAACATAGTAAAAAGTGTGCTTGGTAGTTTGGTGTCATTATATGTGGAGGGGATGTTATTTTCCTTGTGATTTGTAGTGTTAGATGTTATGAAATTTGATGTTTTGGGTTTTAGATGTTTTGGGTTTTAGATGTTCTGGTCTCAGTCTTATAAAATTAGATGTTATGGGTTTTAGATGTTTCAGAGTAGACTCAGGAGTGGATGGAAGTCAATGGCCGATGTGGCCGATGTGGGAGTAAGGCAGCTTGGCTCACTGCTTTAGTGATGCCTGCAGGTGTGCAGGATATCACCAGAGATACAGCCAAGTAACCCCTCACTGCACAGTTGTGCCCACATAGGCAGTGGGTTTGTGTGCATGTGTGTGTGTGTGTGTGTGTGTGTGTGTGTGTGTGTGTGTGTGTGTGTGTGTGTGTGTGTGTGTGTGTGTCTGGTAGCATGCATGTTCCCTTATACAACCAGCAGTATTGCAGTTCGCAAACCATTGCGTGTTAAAGTTTGAGGGAATCAGCTGCGTCAGCAGACTGGCCCATTCTTAACACAAAACTCTGATTCCCCAAGGGGAGCAAATGGGCTGATTAGGTCTTCCAGTCAAGAAACATAGTAGCCATAGGGCCCTGACCTTGTCTGGTATGCCTGAATCACAACATGAAGATGGAATAAATGAGCCAGTTGAATGCAGGAAGAGAAGCCACTGGGTGAATCTTGCAGGCTAGCAAAAAAGTGAAAGTGGAAGAAAGAGTCAAAGAAACATGAGGAAACTCAGGGAATAGCAAATAAAAACAATCTTAATAATGTCATACTTTGCATCATCCAAATATCTGCTCTCAGAATTAATTGTTTGGAATATTTTCATATACATACTTAATGAATGTGCAGGCAAGTCTTGAAAAACTAAAGTAAACAGATCCATACCATGAGTCAAATTTCTTTGACTGTAAGAAAACATCCAGAAGTATTGTGTACAAATATGTCATTCCTAGACAAAAGGAGTAGATAGGTATTTATTTAGATGCTTTCCTTTGACATAGGAAAACAAGAACATTGTTTCCAGGTTACTGTTTGTAAATCACTCAAAGAAGAATAAAAAGAAGAAACAATTATTTTGTTCTGTGTATTACTGTAACATTTTTATAAAATGGGTTAGTTGCAATGAGATGCACCATTATCACTGTCTTATTAAAGCTCTATAAAGAGGAAGTAAGAAATCCGCAGTGATTGTTTACCCAGATTCTGTAACACTGACTATGTTACATAGTAGTCTGGAAGACACATGCATTCATTCATGCATTCCTTAGATAACTGCTAGAGACCTGCCTAATGCACATCATTTATGGTATTACTGTACTTAATACATGACCTGCATTTTTCAAACTTTAAAAATCCAGAGAGAAAATTGTATGTTGTACATTTGGGTTACAGTTATAGATTTGTGCTAACTGATGGCAAAATAGTTCTTCCACATGACAAAATATTATGTCAGTCAGGAGCAGCATTGGGTCAACTGGTGCCCTAGGCAAAAGGGCTCCACAGCGCCCCCCACCACACCACCTGGTGCCCCTATCCCGGTCTACGTACACTAAATAAATACTGGAAAAGTACCCCTACTAGAGCGGTGCCCTAGGCGGATGCCTAGTTGGCCTATGCCTAAGGCTGGCTATGATGTCAGTATACAGGAAACACAGACAGTAACAATGATGTATGCATTTTTGTTGAAGGTTGACAGATTTCACCCATAATTTACTCTGGTAAGATTAAGTTGCACATGTCTTTGTCTACTACAGAAATTTTTCAGCACTGTGTTGGTAAGAGAGTTTGTTCTAAAATGTGTATGTGTGTGTGTGTGTGTGTGTGTGTGTGTGTGTGTGTGTGTGTGTGTGTGTGTGTGTGTGTGTGTGTGTGTTTGTACTTCATTTTCAGGGTATTGACTATTTATAATTGAATAGTTCTTCTTGGTTCTTCTGACAAAAGGCACATCTGACAATTCTGACAGTTCTTACAAAGGCTGGTTCTGTACTTTATGTTTCAGTTATCTAATAGACACAGGAAAAAGAAATGATTTAAATAAGAGAGAGGGAAGGTTCATAAAGAATCCATGAAACTATTTCACATGACAATTCTAAGCATTGTTCAGTGTTGCATGAATATTAACCAAAAACATCCAGCCCACCATAGTGAGCATGAATTGGTACTTTTGTATCAGTTGTTCAGTATTGCACAATGCAGCTGCATTTATACCAGTGTTCTAGAATGGTGCCATGTACCATGCATAAAACTGTGTAAACTAGCAGTAGACAAAGCAAGCAGCAAATAGCATAGCTGCAGGGTGGGAGCTAGGTACCAAGGGGACCCCTGGAGGTGTCGCCACCCCCACCCCCAATCTCAAGCAGCATAGCATAGCTGTAGGGTGGAAGCCAGGAACCAAGGGGACCCCTAGGGGTGTAGCCACCCCTGCCCCCAATCTCAATCAGCATAGCATAGCTGCAGGGTAGAAGCCAGGAACCAAGGGAACCCCTAGAGGTGTAGCCACCCCTGCCCCCAATCTCAAGCAGCATAGCATAGCTGCAGGGTGGAAGCCAGGAGCCAAGGGGACCCCTAGAGGTATAGCCAACCCCACCCCCAATCTCAATCAGCATAGCATAGCTGCAGGGTGGAAGCCAGGAACCAAGGGGATCCCTAGAGGTGTAGCCACCCCTGCCCCCAATCTGAAATGGCATAGCTGCAGGGGGGGACCAGGGACCAAGGAAACCCCTAGAGGTGTAGCCAACCCCACCCTCAATCTCAATCAGCATAGCATAGCTGCAGGGTGGGAGCCAGTGGTGAAGGGGACCCCTAAAGGTGTAGCCACCCCTGCCCCCAATCTCAAGCTATCAATAAAAATTGCTTCTAATAAACACAAGGAGAGGGACTGCTGACCTGCCATGGCCACAGTACACCTCTTCCCACTATGATACTATAATATGTAACCAGCCCAAGTGTTACCCAGTTCTTCCAAAAAATAATTAGAAGTCAGTCCTGTAAAGCACAGTAAAATGTCATTTTGGTATGTGCTGTACTATATTCCACATCACTGAAAGTCCATTACACTGATTTATATTATGAAATATATTTTATTAATCTTACTAAGTGCAAGGCAGAAGGGTTAGTTTTACAAGGGCATATAATAATATTATGTGTGTGTGCAATAAGGAAAGAGGTAATCAGTCAAACATTTGTTTTGTTTTGTTTTTGAGTCCAGCAGAAGCCTGTATTTGTACTGCACAGAAGGTAACATTCATGTGTATCCTCTTCAAATGGTGTTAAACCAAACTTTGTATCTCCCAAGATAAAACATATTCACCACATAGTAATGAATCAACCACAGCATATAAATATATATATAATCTGTAGCACTATGTACTCTGCATTGTTAAAAGTAATACTGATTATTCCAGCCAAGGTATAGCTCAATCACTAAGCTGAACTCCTCACTTGCCATGATAATTATGTCTCCTCTTCTAATGCCCTGAGTTAGATATTAATACATTTCAACTTAAAAAAAAACATTATTTGTAGCTGGTAAATGACAAAACAAATTATACATCTTCCGAGATTATTTTAAGTGTTTACAATCAAAGTAGTCTTTCATGTTAGCCAGTGGTTTTTGTCATGATTTCTAGATTAGGTAATCAATGTGTGCTGCATTCATTGAAAACATTATGCTTCAGACAGCACTGAAATCTGAACAGCTTGGTGACATTCACAATGTCACTGTGCCCCTGTCTAACCAATCTGACACAATGTGTTGAAACATGAATGGGGTAAGAGGAGACAAACGTCATTTAACAAACTGGGGTATGGTATCTTGCAAACAACTAAATGAGTGAAGGGATAGATGAGTGGGACAGATGGGTGGCAAATTTGTAAGGGAAGGAATTGAAACATTCAAAGGCACTTGCCCAGAATATTTAAGTGCTCTGGAATACATGGACAGCAAGTAGCCAATGCTGAATTAAGATGAATGGACAAAAGTTTCTAAAAAAAATACATCCACACAAGAAATGAATGGAATATGGTTTACCTCATTGCACTCTGACTTATAAAAGACAGTTTGGTCAAACCCAGTTTGCCCACTAGGCAGCTCAGCTGTATTATTTTTTCCTGAACTAAGGTTTACCCCTACATTTGCTTTCCCATTCACGGGCAGAATCCATGAACTCCTTCTATAATATAAGTGAATCAGAGACCAAAAACCCTTAAAGAAGTGATGTTTCCAGTCAACATGATTCCTTTTAGTTTCTCTGTCTTGTCCACACTAGAGTCACTAAACAATGGGCTGTAATTAATTAACTGAATACTAAACAGGGAATACTAATATATGTATATAATCTACAGACCTTTTACTTTATTCAGAGAACTGTATTCCATTAATTAATTAATTTAGATAGGGGCAGTTTTTTTAACATATTTTATACACCAATTTGATTATATATTTACAATGATTCAATATTAGCCACATGGAAGTGTTTCCTCTTTCTCTGTCTTTCTGCTATGATACTCAATTGCTTTAGAATATAATTATAACATTTTGACTGTGATTCTCTTAACATATTCTTGCCATTGGATATTCACATTAAATGGCTAAACATGAACAACTTTATGAAAAAACATGGTACAAGTATGTATAAAGCCTCATCCAGGGTGTATCACAGTAGCTGAAGAAGCCTGTTTTTGATACCTCTTTGCACCATATACAGTCTTTTATTTTCATTACAGACTGAAATTGTTAAAATGTGTGTGTGTGTGTGTGTGTGTGTGTATGTATATATATATATATATATATATATATATATATATATATATATATATATATATATATATGTGTGTGTGTGTGTGTGTGTATTTTCTTAGAGTTTATACTGTATTATTTTTCACAGATCTGTAATTTGCAGAGGATTAATGCAATAAATAGCAGGAGAAAATAAAACTAGACTTTCGCAGAATCTGTATATCTACCTGATTTGACATGCAACACAATCTGCCCATAGAATCATAGACTTAAATTGTAAAGTCAGTATGGCAGTATGCTGCATGTTTACACACACACATACATGTACACATGAGTACACATACACACACATGCGCATGGACACATGCACACACACACACACACACACACACACACACACACACACACACACACACACACACACACACACTCATGCATTGGAAAAGTAAGTAATTAAAGGGAACCAGAAATGAACTGTGCATTAAATCAGAATATCATTTTGCACTGGTACAAGCAGACATTTTGATATAGTTGTTTTTTTTCCAAATGTGCTTCAATGGTCAAGTGAAACTGAGAGAATTTTGTATACATAACCAGCCGTAATGTCTTTCTCTCTCTCTCTCTCTCTCTCTATATATATATATATATATATATATATATATATGTGTGTGTGTGTGTGTGTGTGTATATATATATATATATATATATATATATATATATATATATATATATATATATATATATATTGCAAGCTGCAGTACACAACAATTAAGTGAATGCACAAATTGCTTATTTTCAGTTGTGCATTGGGTGTCTCTGAAACAAAGCACTGCAATCACAAATGCCTTATAAGTTGGGGGACTGACCTAAAAAACTTAGCATACTAATTAAAATCCCCAGTTTGAAAAGTTAGCCATTTGTATATCATTTTCAGTAGGTATGCTTTAAACTGTGAACAGAAGAGGCATGTGGTTAAATCTAATGCGAATGATTAGACTCATACAAAGTGAATGAACCACAATGCAAGGCTCATGACATGTAGCACTGTTGGTACTTGGGGACTTCAAGATAGGATGCAGAATGCAAATACTACTTGGATGCAGAGCTACAAGAAGGAGAGACATTGGGAAAAGTAAAGGTGTGCCCTCCTGCAGTGCTACCATTATACAGTTTTGGCATATGCTGTCTGCTAACTCTGAGATGGAGCTGTAGCTTTTTAGGCAGAACCTGGGAGATTATAAAATGAGAAGAGAATGCAGCATCACCTGAATCTGTGCACAGCAAACAGAAAAGCCAGTGTAAACAGCATTTACATTGAAGATTACAGCCAGCTAAACACTATGGTTCAATTCATTATGACACTAGAAATATGTTGCTTTCCATTATAACCATAAGTATTAAAGCTATGTTACTGATGCAAAAGTTAGGATTACTGGACATTTGACAGCTATTGTAAATGCAAGAATTATTTCATTATAAAGGTGTAATTTATTTTACTCTTTTGTTATCTAGGTAACACCAAGGAGGCACACGTGTCCCTTTTTGGGATGAACCAGGGGTACTAGACTTATTAAAAAACTGCTTAATTACATTCTATCCAGATTCAAGAGATGAAAGCAAAGTATAACAACACAAGTTGCCAGAAAGAAGGAAGCCTATCTAAACATGAAGAAACTGTGCATGATGGGTGATTAAAACACAAATAGGTTTGCCCATAGTATGTATATCTGCCTGTGTGTGAGAAACAAGAGTTTGAGAGTGTGTGTGTGTGTGTGTGTGTGTGTGTGTGTGTGTGTGTGTGTGTGTGTCTGAGAAAGACAGAGAAAGAGTATGTGAATGTCGATGCAAGGATACAAGAAATCAGTGTAATGAAATGGAGAGAAAAGAACATGACTGTCTCAGGAAACCAGAGACATTTGGAAGCATTTCTACGCAATGTAGTAATTGCCCATCCAAACCAATTTTCTGTCATCACAAGCATAGCTATTCTGCATCCCATTAGAAAGGGAATCTCCTGAGAAGTGTTGATGAATTGGGTTAGGGAATGCATTTGAATATGGGGAAAGACTGATAATGTACTGTTTCTATAATTCAAAAAGACAGATTTGCATTCTTATGGCTTCATTCTTTTGACAATGTCATTTAAAATCAGCGGTTGGATCCACTAACAAAATCCTAAACCACTTTGTTGCCTTATCTCGGTACTGATTTATTAAAAATAGTTTACAGGTCAGGTAAGACTCAATTAGTTTTCATGTTCAAAACTAGCATGAAAAAGTATACACTAGTAGTAATGGCCGACTGTGAGAAGAGAACCACATCCTGCCGCTGTACATTTTTCTCTTGATGTTCTGCTGGTAAATATATATACAAAACCAGTCAGCATTCCAGCTGTGCATGCATGTGTGAAACTAAACTATGTGAAAAATAGCATCCAGCTGAAACTTTAATTGACTTGTTGTAGACATAAATAGTGTATTCTTAAATCTAAACGTCTTCATTAAGCATCTGTAGTCGACGATATAATGCTTAATCATTGCACAGAATTAATTAAAAATATGAATAGTGTATTTTTTAATCTGATGTAGGGTAAATCACTGGGCTTTCATTGTTTATTGGCTGCAATATATAGAGATGAGCGTTCACTTATATGGGTAAAGATCTGACGTAATAGAATAAATAAATATGTTATCCGCTTTAGTGAAGCACCTGAAATAGGAAGAAACTTTAGACGCCTTACCTCTCCGAGCTGGCTAGCACTGTTATTAGCACTGTTTGGGGGTTGCAGGTTTCGGTTGGACAGGTTGTTCTCAGTGGCCCTCGCGTTGTTCTGAGGAGTTGGGGAACTGTAGGGTTTCAGGAACATAAAGTCACTCTTGGCCGATTCTGGGGTTAGACAGACTTTATAACAATAGCCCTGAGAAACTGAACCGTTACCACTCACTTCCACACAATTAGTGGGGACCTTGTGCCCTGAGGAGATTTGTAAGTTAATATTGGACTTCTTGTGCACTTCACCAGAGACCCCTGACTTAATACAACACCCTGTGGAGAGAGAGCACCTGTAGTCTTTGATCGAAGGTCTGTCTTTTTGGCATTTGATTGCAGTGAGGACAATAATGGCCACTAGAAATGTAAAGGACACAGTGCTCAGAGAAATTATCAAGTAAAGGGTCAGATTAGAATAGGACTCAGACCCTGTTGCCGTGTCATCAAAGTCAGAAAATGTCTCAGGCATATTGTCCACTACTGATAGAAGTATGGAAACAGATGCCGACAGGGGTGGTTGACCACTATCCTTTACAAGAATGGATAGCATTTGTTTATGTGAGTCTCTGTCGGTCAATTCGCGAAGTGTCCTAATCTCGCCTGTATAGAGGGCAACACTGAATAGGCTGCTGTCGCTGGCTTGAAGAATCTGGTAGGACAGCCGTGAATTCTGTCCAGAGTCCGCATCTGTGGCAGAAATTTTACCCACCAAATAACCTGGATCTGCAAATCGTGGTACCACCTCGGTGGCCACGGATCCGTTTTTTGGTAATGGGGAGACGATCACTGGTGCGTTATCATTCTGATCCAAAATAAATACATTGATGGTAACATTGCTGTTCAGGGATGGAAAGCCTGCGTCTTGAGCTTGAACTTGAATTTGAAAGTTATGGATATGCTCGTAGTCAAAAGAGCGTAAGGCATAAAGGTGGCCACTGTCGGAATTGATTGAGACGTAAGTGGATACCGGCATCCCCTGTATCTGACCTTCCAAAATAAAGTAAGACAAATACGCGTTCTGGTTGGAATCAGGATCAAATGCAGACACTGAGCAAATGGAGGTACCAGGCGCGTTATTCTCTGTCACATACACAGTATATGAGGGCTGCAAGAAACGTGGAGGGTTGTCATTCACATCTGAGACTTGAACTGAAATCTTTCTCCTTGTTACAAGAGGAGGCAAACCCAAGTCACGAGCTGTCAGCGTAATGTTATATTCGGGTACAACTTCTCTGTCCAAGAAACGGTTTGTCACTAAAGTGTAATAATTCTGGAAGGTAGAGTGAAGTTGGAACGGTAGGTCCGTAGGGATTTCGCATTCAATATGACCATTTTCTCCCGAGTCCCTGTCCATGACGCTGATCACAGCTATAACCGTTCCGGGAGGAGTATCCTCCTGTACGGAATTGGACACAGAAGTCAAGATCACTTCTGGCGCGTTATCATTCAGATCTATGATGTCCACTAGTACTTTGCAGTGCACTGCAACAGCTGATGGTCCTTTGTCCCTAGCCTGTATATAAAGTTCATGTGATCGGGCTTTCTCGTGATCAATTATCCCTTTTACTCGTACCTCCCCAGTCTGTGGATCCACTGTAAATAGGTTTCGAACCTTTAAAGGAGCATGACCACTGAATGCATAGACAATTTCTCCATTGGTACCCTCGTCCAGATCAGTGGCGTTCAACTTAATAACCAAGGTTCCTTTCGGAATGTTTTCTTGCAAGGTAACACGGTAAGAAGAGTGATCAAAAGTTGGCACATTGTCATTGGCATCCAAGACCCGCACAATTATCTGAGCAGTGCCAGATCTCTCTGGTAACCCACCGTCTAGAGCTGTAAGGGTCACTTGATGGGTCCTCTGATGTTCTCTGTCAAGATGTCTTTCCAACACCAGCTCTGCAAATTTGCTTCCATCGCTACGGGTCTGTGTGTCCAGCGCAAAATATTGGTTAGGACTAAGTTGGTAAGCACGCAATGAATTGGCCCCTACATCCGGATCTTGGGCACTCTCCAGGGGAAATCGTGATCCAGGAGCTGCAGACTCAGTCACCTCCAGGACCAATTCATCCCAAGGAAAACTGGGAGCATTATCATTCACATCCAGTATCTCTACCTCTACGCGGAACAGTTCCAGCGGGTGTTCAATAACCACCTGTAAATGCAAGAAACAAATGAGGCTTGCCTCGCAAAGTTCCTCGCGATCTATTTTTTCGTTTACAAACAATATCCCATTTTCTAAATTTACTTCTAAATATTGCTTTGAGGCACCAGAGACGATGCGGAAGCGGCGAACTGACAGTTTCGAAACATCAATGCCAAGGTCTTCTGCAATATTACCAACAAAAGCCCCATGTTCCAGCTCTTCGGGAATAGTATAGCGTATCTGACCTGAAATCAGGTCCAGAACAAAAGTTACAAGGATTAAACTTCGCCATTTGGTCGTTTTCTGTAACTGCAGATTAGCTATGTCCATCTCAGCCCTTGTTGTTACTCCCGGTTTTATATTTATTTATCCAATTCGATGTCAGGCTGTCATCAGCAAGAAAGCGAGCTCTAGCAAACTCTTTTTCCGACTTACAGCTAGTCTTAAAATATAAACTTCTGCACAATATCGTAATCCCATTTGAAAGCAATGTGGTATAAAGTTAAGAAGAGAGACGAACAGCTTGTTATCTCTAACGGGAAAAAGCTTGTTTAAGACTTTACCGTTAGTTTCCGTGGGTTTAGGCAGTTTAGAAGCAAGGCTGATGAAGGAGGATCAACGCGAACATTTCAGCACCTTATTGGTGGACAGCGACATCCAGAGTGGGAGCCGCGTTAAAGGCAGTATTTAACCATCGGAGAGATGGCACTTAGGGAAGCAGGCAGTAGGTAACGCTGGACTGGAAGCGCACGCAAATATACACCTATCCTGATGTGGAGAATCATCTACCGCACAATTGGGGGTTAAGTGGCATTTAGAAGGGCAAAACACAACTGGTGAGAAAGAGAGAGAGATTTATGAGGTCGAACCTGAAGAGGTAGACGCATCTGAAAAGAAATAATTTCCAAATATGATATAGTTAATCAAATAAAGAACCTAAGGTTACAGTTCATACGCGACAACCACTCTTATTTTGTGGGAAATATTTTGTGGATTAGTGAATGCTTTTTATATGAACCCTTCTAAGAGATCGTGGTAGGTCATACCACAGCTTTCCTGGATGTGTTGTTCTGAAGGAGTTACGAGCCAATGACTTCATGACAACAACTGCAATGACTTTTGCTAAATTATTTATTGACAGTTAATGAGAATGACACTTGTCTACCCATGCCTGCGTTTAAAATTGCTGGATACCTTTTGTATGCAAATATGAATGTATTGTAGTAGTAAAACATATCAAACGTCTACCTGTAGTTGATTACAGCACGGCTTAGCGGATCAGGAAAAAAAGCCATTCCTGCTTCCTAGCTAATCTAAAAGTCAAAATCTGTGCAGATCAGATACTTTACTTCCAGCAGATGGATAAGCTTTTGCAGAAACGATTACATTTCTCTGCACGCTGCAGTCACTGGACCTCTGTTATTTTAATTATATTGAAGATAATATAAGCTAGCTATCCGGATCAGTCTTATACTTAACTGTCAAATACGCAGGGTTTAGGAGGTCAATCGCCATGTAGATCTGTTTCATTTTTAAGCAGACTTAATTTCTAAATATATGTATTTTCTTCCTTTAACTAACGATCTCGAGGATCATCTATCTAAAGCTGCCGGAACTAGCTTACTGGAAAGACTGGAAGGTAGTATCACACTAATGGTCAGCTAGTGCACTTCAGTGTGTTTTTAAGTTTCGGAGCACCACGGCAAGAAGAACAAAAAACGCAAAGATAAAATTAAGAATTATAACTGAATCCATACTAAGATTTGCGGATTTACATATCTGGATCCTAAGACTACTCCTATTTTAAGATTATACACTTGCTTTGGGGCATACCTATCAACTGTCTAGATTGTCGCAGAAAGTCCAGATTATTGCTTCATATTTTTGGTCTGTTCCTCATAATGTATGTGGTTTTCTGGCAAATCTCTGAAATTTGAAGCCACTAAACAATGACATACATTTGAGTTTCAGACTTCACAGCCAAAATGCATGCTAACACAAACACTGTTTATTCTAGCAATCTTCTAAGTTTATTAGATCAATATTTATAATCTGTCCACATTTTTAGACCTTTGTACCACAGTTACTCTAGGTTTTGTCCAGATTTCTTGCGTTAAAAAATTGCGGAGTGTGTTGGGGGAGAATTTAAAACAGTACTTAGAAAACTAAAATCTCTCCACATACCCAGATGAGATATCGCTACTCTCGCCCCACTAGAATGAAATAAAAATAAAGGAGTGCACACGGCAAAGAGGAATTACTAAAACTGAGTGGAGTCTATACATGCATTGCTAGTTAATGCAGAGAAATATCACAGTGTTTGTATGGAGCTGCCCGAGTCACCCAACGAGACTCATTGCGTGTGTGTATGTGTGTGTACATACACATTAGCTGTTTCAGCTCCCCTACACGCAATATGAAGCAGACACAAAGAGTTCAGTTTTATATCCAAGACAAGGCACTCGAGAAGCACATATGAAACTAAATGATCAGCTCAAGCGAGAATATAAACAATTCTGTCATTTGCAAGTAGTATGCAATTCAATGTGCAAAAGAATTAATGCCCGATGCAGCAGGTCAGTCAATGAGTTATTTACGGGCAGTATGGCTGCATTCAAAGCCCGTAAGTTTTATTTACAGGCAGCACTCCATATGAGGGCTGCTTCTGCCTTTCATCTTACAAATGAAAAATGTAACCTGAAGGATATAACCGCGCGCGCGCGCACACAAATGCACACACATACATTATACTACTATATACATACATACATGCATACATATATATATATGTGTGTGTGTGTGTGTGTGTGTGTGTGTATATACATGCCTCCCTCGCGCGCGTACACGTTTACATATACAAAATATGTATTTCTATCTCTCTCTCTCTATCTATCTATATATGGAGAGAGAAAGAGAGAGAGAGAGGAAACAAACCAGCAGCGTGGAAAGAGGAGACTATAGGTCTTGTAAAAGGAAAAGCTCCACCTCTCAATTTTGTACAGTGCCATTGACGCGCGCGCGTGCGTGTGTGTGTGTGTGTGTGTGTGTGTGTGTGTGTGTGTGTGCATACACACATATACACACGATTACTGCTAAGCAATTAGCTGAATTGCATTGAATTTCCTTTTTGTTTGAAGGCGTCTTTGCATTTGCGCTCCAGACCTAGGTCCAGCTGTCCTGTGATGAACAGAAATCTGTGCAGCTATAGATGAATTCAGAGCTAAACCCATGCCTCATCTGGAGACAGCTTAAGCAAATGAAGAGCAGAACATTTTTATTCAATCTTTACTAAATCGGATAACCTACAAATATTTTTTTTCAAAACTTCCATATTGCTTAACCCACAAGAAATAAAGTAGGCAGGTAAAGCAAGGTGCCAGGTTCAATTTTGCGTTAAGCGCATGGTGTAATTACAAAGCTGTATGCTCTGTAAGCCGATTATAACCGATTTGTTCCATATTACATTGAATGCAGTTATGATGAGCTCAGACTATGAGATCAACCAATAAAGACAATGAGCCAGAAAGGATTATAGCACGAAAACAACCTGTAAATGTTTCTTCAGACATCAGAGCTACTCGGATCCCCTCATAACAATATATGCCTTTGAGGCATTAAGCCATTGATTCATGCCGGTTCTGATTAAACATGGTCTCCTGGCGATTGTAAGCTTATATGCAGTAAAACTTGTGTTTCACTGCATATAAAGTACAATTCGAGATCAGTGTACTTTTCTGCTTAAACATTTTCTCCGTGAGTAAATACCACAACCTCAAGTTGTTTGGGTTGTGTCAATAAATTAAAAACAGAAGTCAGTGGGTTAGACGCGCGCACACACACACACACACACACACACACACACTGCTTATTTTTGTGCAGTCCATAAATCCTTCAAGTACTACGACACTTTCTTTAAGTAAAGGAACGGAGTACCGGTGTACATAGCTCTCAACTTTCCATCTCCAAAATGAGGAACACTCGCCTTCATAATGTGGAACAAATAGGCAAAACGTGGAACACATACTAATGGCTTACTAACAGCTTCAACTACGAACGTTATAGGATGGTTAAAATATGCTGGTTTTACTTATAAAGAAGATCCTTTAATTAATTTTAATTTACAATGGATTTCACTTAAAAAATCCTAACACTGAATGTGTGACAGACTCTTTCAATGTGGAACTTTGAGGAACTTCGAGGAACATGAACCTGTTAAGACCCCAAATGAGGTACGTTCCTCATAATGAGGTACACTTGAGAGGTATGCCTGTCTTTGCAATTTGCTAATAGTTTCTGAAGCCACAGCCTTAAATTATATAACTTTTAGGCATACCTCTCCACTTTTTAGAGCAAGAAATCTAGACAAAGCCATAAATAAAAGCAGGACAAAAGCCTCCAAAATAGGGCCAGTTTTTAAATATTCCTGTTACAAACTTAGATAATTAATAAAAATAACAGGTTTTTCATTATCATGAATTTTCACTTATGCTGTCCTGAACAAGGCCATAGGAAGGCCTAAACATGCATGTCCACAGCTAGTGGGGTTTGGTTATATTGGTCTGAATTTATCCATAACAGACTTAAAAGGGAAAAAAAGTCATGGACATTCAGAACTGCCACATAACTGAAACACCTGATGTCCTTAAAGGGTCATTTGCATGCATCCCATGTTACCACTATCGCAAGAGGTTTCATTGAATCACACAGTGGAAAGTCTAGCTTGGTTAGATTTTTCATTTAGTTTTTGTTGAAGAATATGAAGTCTGAAACTCAAATCTCTGTCATTATTTTCTAACTTCAGTCTTTAATGATTTGTCTTTGAATTGCCAGAAAACCACAATTTTATGAAAGACGGACCAAAATATGAGGCAAAAATCTGGACATTCTGCGAAAATTTGTGCAGTTGAGAGGTATGTTTTAGGGCAAAATATGACTTGTAGTTATACTATTTTCTGTAAGTATTATGCTTATGCATTGTCGGCTCAGTAATTCTTCAGCCCAAACATGCAGAATTAAGCATCATAGATTCAAAGGCAGTTACTAGGCTTGCATTCCAGTTGCCCCTAAGCAGTGGCTGGTTAAGTGAGTTCTCAAAGTCGCACAGTATACAAATGAGTGTCTATAGATTAGACCCTTAACTCTCTGTGCCAACTGCCAGATATATTCAGAAAGTTGACTGACTAATCAAGTTATTTATATCCCTGCTCAAATAACCTCCTTCAACATTTCACATCCTACCAGTTCCCACAGATGTCATCTAAAATACCTGAAAAAATTATAGCTTAATACCACAATTGCCCCTGACAATCTACGTGGCAAATATTTTAAAGCAGCAGCTAAGGCTATTAAATATTCAGTTTCAATTGTGATAAATCAATCCATATCTTCCATCCATGACTTTGTTAACTCCAGTGCCCTGGACCAGCTGGTTGACAGCCCCACAAGGGGTGCCAGCATCTTAGATCTGGTGCTTACCAGCATGGGGAGGGCCACTGTATCACCTCCAATGTGAGGTCTTCCCTGGTGAGATCTGATCACAAATCAGTCTCATTCGAAGTAACTATCACACCTGACCCACCCCCTAACAACAATTAAACTAAAAAACTTCTCCAAAGCAGATTATAACCTCTTAGGGATGGTATAAATAGCTTCACTGCACCTCCCCAGATGGAACTGGCAACTATGCAGAGTTCTACACGAATGCTTTATGCAAACACCTGTATAAATGCATTGACTCTGTCATACCTTTTAAGACCAAAACAAGTTCCTCAAGGAAGAGAAAACCTACCTGGTAAACAACTGCCATTAACAGGCTTTAGACTTAGAGGCAGAAATTGCTGTCTAAGAGTAAGAGGGAGCAAGCCCTAAACTGGAAACACTCCTTCTTCAGCTTAAACAAGCAAATGAGACTTCTTGTGAAGTCCTCCAAAACAAACCACAAATCCAAATTAGCTTCCTCAACTAAGGACAACCATAAGGTGTTCTTTAGTTATATCTGTAACCTAAAAGGAAAGGTCCAGATTTGTGCTGAACTGGTAGATAATGATACCATATATACTGAGCTTGTGGACATAGCTAACCTGTTAGCCAACGGGTTCTGTGAAAATTTCACTCCCCTGTCCCCACCACATGTACCCCATAACATGCCCACCACCTGTCTCCTACCTTGTATCTCTAAAGAGCAGGTCAAAAACACCCTCTCTAAGGCCAAAAAATACAGGATCTATGGGACCTTATAACATCCCAGGCTGTGCCCTACATGGGCTCCAATAAGAATTAGCAAAACAATTGGGTAATATTTTCAATCATAGTCTAAGCACCGGCTTCATCCCACCTGAATGGAAAATGGCCACCATTATCCCCTTGCACAAAGGTGGTGCTTCTACTGACCCTGGAAACTATAGACCTATTAATCTGACTAGCCTTATCTGCATGGCCATGGAATGAATCATCATGGACCTTATCAACAAAAATATAGATAATCTCCAAACACTTGACCATACTCAGTTTGAATTTATCAAAGGGAGATCATGCCTGTTAAACCTGGTGGACTTATATGAGAAAGTCACGAAGGCCCTGGAGGAGGGGAAATCTGTGCATACAGCCTACCTAGACTTAGCCAAGGCTTTTGACACTACCCCCCCCCCCCCCACTCAGGCATCACTGACAAACTCACCCAGCTAGGTATCAACCCTTATATCATTAGATGGGTCAATAACTAGATCACTGATAGATCCCATAGAGTCAAAATAGGGGACTCCACCTCCAACACAGACATGTAACCAGTGGTGTCCCACAAGGATCAGTCCTGGGACCTCTACTGTTTAGAATCTATTTCTCTGAAGTAAAATTCATGGCCTTAAACTCAATGCAAAAAAAAATACTGTCATCCTTTTCAGTAAGAGTGATATTCCTGCTAACTAGCATATCAATAGCAACTCCCTAAGTATGCACTCTATGGTGAGAGACCTTGGCACACAGGTTGATAGAAACCTTACCTTTGATCACCATATCTCCACAGTGGTAAGAAGGACATTCTATATTGCTCATCTCATAAGCAAGGGCATTGCCTCCAGAAAAAAATAAGTTATAACCTACCTGTACTCTGTACTCCTCCCTCATCAGGCCAATAACTGAGTACAACACCCATTTTGGTATGTATCTTTCCAAGCACCTATAGCAACTGGAGAGACCACAAAGGTTTTTCACAAGGAAACTTCATGGTCTTCAGCATCTGTCCTATGTGGATCATCTAAAATCACTGTTACTTTATTCTGCTCCATACAAACTACTCAGTGGTGATCTCTGCCTTGCATATAAGGCAATCTCTGTCCCTGCTTTATTGGAAATGCTGCATATCTGCAAGTCAAATGGTACACAGATTACTCGATCTAAAGATCTTAACTTGGTATGTGACATTAGTAGATCTGCTGGAGGGACTGATTTGTCTCCCAGAGGTTAACACACTTTTGGAATAGACTCCCACTTCATGTCAAACAGAGCTCCTCATTGGCCCTCTTCAAATGCAATCTGGACAATTGTATGGGTAACTGTAAATTCACCCTGGGGGTTCCACCTGTGTCCCTCTTGGACAGCGCAATAGGTTCTGTTCATGGAAATAATGGTATAGCTTAGCTAGGCTTGTAAGGGCCCTAGGGCCATTAGCCTAGTAACTTCCTGTGATCCTATGATCTGAAAATAAAGTCCCTTTGCTAAGGAAAAATAATTTATTATTCCACTGCACATGGGTGCAATCAATATAGATCTTTCAAACTACAGGCCATTTTACTACCCCATCCAAAATATTAGAACAATATAGTCATATGGAGCTTTTCAACTATCTGATAGCTGACCACCTTCTGTCTTCAGTCCAAACACAGTGTCTCCCTGCATTATAGCACAATTACTGCTTTGCTGAATTTTGTTAATTCTGTCAACACCCATAGAAATGCTGGAAGCCTAGTCTCTACTACCTTCTAAGACTTATCAAAGGATTTAGTACAGTTTCCCACAAGAAATTGCTACATAAACTCCCATTCTTAGGGCTCACCAACTCTTCACTACAATGGTTCCATAGCTAGTTCTAGGACAGATCATAGGCAGTGAAATTAAAAAATGATTTCTCCACCTTCCTGCCTATCTACTCAGTTTCATAGAGACTCTTCAGAGGTGACCTGTGTCTGGCATCAAGGCAATCTTGGACCCCAGCTTTCTGGGACTGCTGCATATCCGCAATTCAAGCTCCACTCGAGTAACCCACATGTGTAGCCTCAACCTGGTCTCTGACATCAATAGGACTTGGTGGTGGCAGATTTATATTACAGAAACTCCCCCCATCTGTGGAATAGACTCCCTTTCCATATCAATCAGAATACCTCTTTACCCCTTTTTAAGCGCAACCTGGATAACTGGATGGGAAACAGAAAATACATCCCTAGGATTCCACCCGTGTCCCTGATGGACTGGGGCATTAGGTGCTGACTTGTCTAAACATGGGCTTAACTCTTGGCCAGGCTTATAACAGCCTCAGGACCAATAGTCTAGTAACTTCCTATGATCCTATGATCTTATAACGATTGATGTTCCACAAGGATCTATATTAGGCCCCATGCTTTTCAAACATTCATCAATGACTTCTACACTGCTTCAAAAATGCTACTCTAGTTCAGTACACTGATGACTTGACCATAATATGCTGTGACAAATCCCTCTGTAAACACCACTAAACTTCGATACCTTACTCAACAATCCTTATTAATTAATTAATTAATTAATTAATTAATTATTTTATTTATTTATTTATTTATTTATTTGACATTTGTTTACTGGGATGGCCCAACTGGGCATAGCACTTTTTCAGTGGAGGCTCGGGGAGAAAATCTCCAGTTAAATCATAAGCATAAAAAAATGCAACAGCAAAAATACATGAAAAGTATTTACAAGAATATTACAATATAACATCAGTAAGAATGAAATGTTATAGCTCATGACAAACAGTTTACAAGAAAAAGACAACGTAAGAAGTATTTTGCAAGAAAAAGACAATGTCAGAAGAAGTAAGAGTAAGAATAATACTTGAAGTAAGAATAATAGGGGAACAGGTAAGGAAGAAGAAGGAACAGAGAATTGACTGGAGTGTAACAGAAAGAATACGACCTAGTTAAGGGGAGGGGTTCAGGTTGGATGATTATAGCGACAAGACCAGGAACTATTTAGGTATAATTTAAGTGTTTTATTAAATTCGTAAACATTAGAGATAACTCTCAGGGGTAATGGAAGTTTGTTCCATTGGAAGGCAATAGAGGAGCTAAAAAGATACTGACCAACTAATTTTTTAGATTTGTAGATTTCTAGAAGGTGTTGATCAGAACGTCTGAGAGATCAAGAGGGGGTGTAAAGGGAGATAAGAGCAGAGATACTAGGGCAAGTGGAAGGTTTATTCAGGATAGAATGAATAACTATAAGGTGAGAGAATAATAGTTGGTTGGAAAATTCTAGCCAGCCAAGTGTCCTCTGCTCTAGGCAATGATGAGATTTAAAAGACATGTTAGTGGCAAATCTGGCTACTTTATTGTAGGTAGATTCTAATTTGGAGAGGAGGGAAGACTGTAGACTGGTTAGGATTTGTGAGTCATAAAAGAGATTAGGAAGGAGGTAGGCATAGGCGAGTGTAATTCTAGAGTTAAGGGTGAGGAACCATTTATTTCTATACAATAAACCAAGCTTTTGGTGTGTTTTCTTAATACATTGATGTACATGTAAATCAAATTTTAGCTGATCATCTATTAACACACCAAGGAGTTTAGTATGAGTTTCAGGGCTAATGAGAATGTTATTTAGTGAGGATGTGGAAAATGAAGATTTCAGGTGGTAGAGTGATTTTGGAAGGAAAATGAGAAGCTTAGTCTTTTTTGAGTTAAGAATTAGTTTATTATTAGATAGGTTTCAGTAAGGTTAAAATATTTTTGAGTAATAGTTAGTAGGTCTGTAGGGTTATCAGCAATATAGTTGATAGTGGAGTCATCAGCATACTGAACAAGTGTGGACTGCAGACAAGATTGGTATAGTTGGTTAGTAAAGATGTTAAAGAGAAGGGGACCTAGAAATGAACCTTGAGGGACACCCATATTAATGGGGAGAAAGGGGCAGAGAGTAGAGAGACATTTGTCAGATTGCATCCTATCTGTGAGGTAGCTGTTGAACCAAAAGATAGTAGAAGAAGATAATTTGAATTGGGCTAACTTAGAGAGGAGGATAGAGTGGGAGACAGTGTAAATTAAGATAGGATAAGGCAGGGAGGAATTTCTAGCCATTTAAGGTGTTGGAGGGCTGTAATGAAAGCATTATGATTTGTTGGAAGCAAAGCTTGTTATTATTATAACATTGATCATACTTGCTCACTTGTATGGATTGTAAGTGTCTATTGATAGTGAAAGCATAGAGGAGAGTGTTGAGTAGATGCTAGGGTATGCCTGCTTCTGTTAGAAAGTAAGTGGCCATCTCTGTACAGAAGGCCAAGTTTCTGATGTGTTTTCCGGCTTGCTGTTGAATGCGTAGGTACATTTTTATGTTGTCATCAATAAGGATGCCTAGTAATTTGGTACGTGAGACAGATTCAATTGTTTTGTTAGCAGTGGTGATCGTAAAGTTCAATTTGCAATCCATATGTGACTTAGACGTGAAAAGTAGTTACTTTTTTTAGGAGGTGGGTTAGTACTAGGTTAGATTTAGATCGCCAACTTTGTTTGGAGATAAAGGAGCGATGCGTAAGTTGTTGAAGAAGGGATGGATTCTGAGCAAAATAGATAAGGGTTGCATTCTCAAGGTACTTGGTAAAAGTGTTCTGCTTGGATGTGGAGTATAAGTTGTTAATAAACAGGAGAGGCCATAATATGGAGCCTCAGGGAGCTCCCATAGATACAGATAGGAATGAAAATCTGCATGATTGCCATTTAACCACTTGTGATCTATGGGATAGGTAGCTTTTGAGCCATGAGAAAATGGAGTTGCAGATAGAGGGGGGATGCTAGCTACTGAAGCAGGTTATGATACAACTCAGTGTCAAAGGCTTTGGATAAGTCTAAGAAAAGGGCAGAGACAAGACTGTAAGAGTTGTGTTTCTGACTGATGAAAAATAACAACAGTGGTGCTGCTGTGGTTAGATCTGAAACCATATTAAATAGAGGATAGGAGATTATTGCTAAGAATTTGTTTAAGGAACTGGTGGCAAACACATTTTTCTAGAATTTTAGCTAGGGAGGAAAGATAGCTATAGGTGTGTAACTGGAGAGATCATTGGTGGTGCCACCATTATGCAGTGGTATGGTGTATAACTTTTTCCAGAAGAAAGGGGCATAGGAATCTTGGATGGATCTTTTTACTAGTATAGAGATGGAGTAGGTTAAGGTATCAGCTGCAATTTCCACTTATTCTACTGGTAAGTTATGAACTGCCATTGTAGAAGGCTTCAGTTTTAGGAGGTGTTATTATAGTGGATGTAGGAAAGAGCTGTGAGCAATTTTTATGGTGGTGACTAAGAGAAAACTGGTACCTAAGGTGTCTTGGTCACCACAAGGTCTTTTGTTCATGTCTATGTTGATTAGTGATTTAATGGTATTGATGAATCAGGAATTGAACAGTGAGGCAGTATGCCTGGGTTTCACATCTAGTTATGGATCTGCCTACTGATTTCTGCCTAGATGTAAAAGTGTTTTGATGGAGTTCTAGAACAATTTTTTTTCTGGGGAGAATTTTGTAAGAGTAGTAGCTTATTTTATATTGGTTTTGAAGGTGCCTGATATTGTAGAAGTTTTACTTGGTTGTATCTTGTAGCCAGATTTTTCATGCATAGTCCCTTTTTGCATTAGCTTCTTTATATCAGCTGATAAGCAAGGGGCACTACTACTACTGTTTTCTGAAGGGTACTTATGAATTGAGCACTTCAAGGAAGTTTTTTTTTTGACTGTTTAGCAAGATGAAATCATCTAAGGGTATTGTGAGAGCATTCCAGTTTATTGTTTTTAGGGATGATATGAAAGTATCATTGTTGAAAACAGATAACCTGTGTGCTTCACTGTACTGATGATTTCTTCAATGTTGTATGTTGCTTCCAATAGCAAAGATGGGGAGGTGCTTGCCAAGTGTATCAGCTAATATGGCTGATGAGGAGATTTTATTGGGGTTGGTTAGTATCCAGTCTAGTGTAGATGGATTTTTGTTAGCTTTGATGATACTGGTGGGGATGTAGATGAGGTGGGTGAAGCCAAATAGGTTAAGTAACAAGGGAGAGGTAAGAGTTAAGAATAAGCCATTCAATGTTTAGGCCTCCTAGGATGCGTGTTTCATTAGGGATATTAGTTGCTGTCCAGAAGAGCATGTTTTCAACAGTTGAAATGTTATGTCCATGAGGAGTATAAGCAACTATAATGCAAAGAGTTTTTTACATATTAAACCTAAGAAGTGAGATAATCAGCTCTGTATTGTTAAACTAATAGGCGTAACACTTTATGTTTGTTAGAATACGCCCCGCCCTTTTTCACTGTCTGACCCAATCTGTGAATGTTAAAGCCTGGCGGAGTGATTTAATCATCTCTGATTTCTGGTTTCAGATACACTGTAGATATCAGGACAATCTGAGGTTAACCCAGTACCTACATTATTTATTTTGTTTGTTATGCTTCTGATGTTGATAAGAATACATTTTAAACTGTGGTAGGCTGGGGTTAGATTATGAGGATGTGTTGGAGTAGAGAGTATGGAACAGTGTTATGGCTGGACTGTAGATGAGGGCCTACTACTCAGGAGGACAGGCTAGAAGTAGTTTGGGAATTGTAGTGATGGAGAGGCTTCACAAGATAATGAAGGATGCCATCAGAATTAGTGACAGACTCATGGCAATCAGACTCCAGTGTAAGGATAGGGCAGAATTCATAATCTCAGCCTATGATCCACAGCAGGGTTGTGATAGTGAGGAAAAGAGCACATTCAGACAGCAGCTGCAGGACCTACTAGATAAAGCAGGACAACTTGACCTGAATACACATATCAGGATAGACAGAACAGGAGATGAAGACTGCTTGGGTCCACATGGGTGAGGTGACAGGAATAAAGAAGGAGAAGCCATTCTAATCTTCTGTCAGAAAGATGGTTTGATGGTAGCCAATAATAGCTCAGAAAGAAAAACAGTGACAAACTCACATACAGAAGTGACCAACAGGCAACTCAGGTGCACTTCTTCCTTGTAAGGAAAGGGCACTGAGGTAGAATCAGTGATTGCAAAGCCATCCCCAGTGAAACAGTCAGTCCACAGCATAAACCACTGGTTGTCACAATCAGCTGCAAGCAGTGATCAGAGAAGGCTCTAATATCAACGGATATCAGGCTGAAGACCTGGAAGTTGACTGGATAGAAAGCACAACAGTTCAAGGAATTACTCATGGCTCTAGCACCCCAAGAAGAAGAGGAAATAGGTGGAGCTGGAGAAGAATGGTAGTGCCTCAAAACAGCATGTGTAAGGGATACAAAACAGATATGCAGTCAAGCCAGATATGGAAATAAGATGCATAAGGAAATCTGGTGGTGGAATGCAGAAGTCCAAGAAGTCATCAAAAGATAGAAGGAGTGCAGAAAAAAGTGGGAGAGAGAACAGACAGATCATGCTAGAAAGGAATACTTGCTGGGTAGCAAATAGGCTAAAGGAGGAGTTGCAATAGCAAAGATGAAGGCATCGGAGGCACTCTACCAGCTTCTGTAAAGTGACTCAGTGAATGGCACAAAGAAACTATATCAGGTTACAAGGCAAAGATAGAAAGATAAAGAAGATAGTCAGACACCCTTCATAAAGGACGCCAGCAGCAACCTGTTTACCAGTCCACAAGACATCAAAGGCAGATGGAAAGAATACTTGCAGCAGCTTCTGAATGAAGAAAACCCCACAGAAGCTGTACTGCCTCAGACACAGTCTACAGTGAGTGAAGAGGAGGAGCTCACCCTACAAGAAGTAAGAAGAGCACTAAGGAAAGCAGCAGGCTCAGCTGAGGTCACAGCAGATTTGATCAAGTTGTTGGGTGAGATGGGGGAGGAATGCCTCCTGAGGGTATTCATAGCTGGAGAATAAGCTTACTAGTGCCAGTGTTCAAGAACAAAAGGGGCATTCACAACTGTGAGAAGCATAGAGGTTTCAAACTCCTATCGCACTCCATGAACATTTTGCAGAGGATGCTTGATAAATAAATACAGAGTAGTAGGAAGTAAAATGGTGTGATGAGCAGTTCAGATTCAGATCAGTATGCAACACAGCTGACCCAATGTTTACAGTGAGACAGATACTTGAGAGGAAGCTAGAAATGAGGAAAGAGTCCAACTGGGCATTCCTAGACTTGGAGAAAGGATATGACAAGGTCCTAAGAAAGCTGACTTGGGCAGTCCTGCAGTAGTTCAAAGTGCCATAAACATTGGTATTATTAGTCTAAGCTATGTCCAAGGACCCAATGACTCAAGTGCAAACAGCATTCAGTCTCACAGAGAGGTTCTCTGTGGGAGTGGGTGTGCATCAGAGTTCAGCTCTGAGCCCACTACTGTTTATACTGGTAATGGACTACATTAGCAAACTGATCCAAGGGGAAAGATCAATAAAGTTGTTGAATGCACACAATGTGGCATTAGAGGCAGACTCTGAGCAAGAACTTTAGCAAAGGATAGGGGAATGGATTGCAAAACTGAAGTCACATGGGATGAAACTGAGTACAGATAAGACAGTTGTAATGAGACCAAATGGGGGAAATCAGAAGAAGCTAAAAACTGAGATAGAATGGAAAATAGTGGAACACAACGGCAGCTTTAAGTATCTGAGCGAGGTGGTTGAGGTGAAGGGAAGTCTGAATGAAGAAGTCAAAGTTAGAATCAGAGGGGCTGCAGCCAACGAGCACAGCATGTCAGGTGTAGTATATGATAGAAGAATGCAAAAGCTGAAAAGTAAGGTGTACAAGACAGTAGTGTGATAAGTACTGCATGGTACAGAAACCTGGGCAGTGAAGGCAGAACAGTTGAGGAAGCTAGAGGCGATGGAGTTGAAGTGCCTGAGACAGGTGGTAGGAGGCACACTGTTGGATACATTAAGAAATGTGGACAAAACAGCAAAAGCCAAAGTAGCCTCAGTTGCTGAAAAGGACAAAGTAAACAGATTACAGTGCTTCTGGCACATGTGCAGAAAAGCAGAACACAATCTGCTAAAGAAGATTTTGGAAAGACAGGAAGAAGGCAAGAGGAAATGAGGGCATATAGCAAAGAGGTGCATGGATTGTGTGAGAGAAGACCTGCAACAGTCACTCATATTGTGTTGAAGAAGGTAGGAGAGTGACAATGAATAGGGAGCAATGGCAACAAGTGACACAACAGTCTAACCCCATGTAGAAAATAAGAAAAGGGGGGTGTTGATGATGATATAGATGAGGGCCGTGGTTGGGATGTATGTTACCAAAGAATTTGATATTGATGGGGTACCTGTGGTAGGGCAAGAACTGTTTGAACTGTATTTTACTTTTTGTGTGTAAATTGAGATGCAGGTGATAAACAGGGGTATATGAATGTGTAAGGGTGGATATATAAAACTTTGTTTAGACTAGGTGATTTGTTGAGATAGCTTACAGAGAAATTTTGAGTGGAACCCATTAAATTTGAGGGGGAAAACTAATGACTTGATAGGAAGAGTGTGTAAAGGTAGTAAGATTAGAAAACATATATGTGGGTATATTGGGTGTAAGGTTAGATAAGACAAATTACAGTGAATACGATGATAGAGTTGGAATAGGTGGTGAAGGTAGAAAATATGTGTGTAATCTATTGTGGGTAGCCACTAAAGGTTGTATAAGAGTTTTAGTATATGCAGATTTTTATCTATACATGGGTGGGTAGTGAAGAATGATGTATTTGTAATGCAAAGAAGGGATGTAAGTCTTTGGGTGTGATGAAAGGTGGTGGAGAGCAAGTAAACATGGAATGTTAGGAAGTAGGTGAGCAATGGTGGAGAAAAAAATATACAAGAGGAATGCAATGTTGTGGTGATGAGAGGTGAGGGAGAAAAAAGTGAACAAGAAGATATTACTGGATATGTAGGAGTGAGAGGTAGTAACTGTGAGTCTATCTAATTACTGGATATGTAGGAGCGAGAGGTAGTAACTATGAGTCTATCTAATTACTGGATATGTAGGAGCGAGAAGTAGTAACTGTGAGTCTATCTAATTACTGGATATGTAGGAACGAGAGGTAGTAACTGTGAGTCTATCTAATTACTGGATATGTAGGAGGGAGAGGTAGTAACTGTGAGTCTATCTAATTACTGGATATGTAGGAGCGAGAGGTAGTAACTGTGAGTCTATCTAATTACTGGATATGTAGGAGCGAGAGGTAGTAACTATGAGTCTATCTAATTGCTGGATATGTAGGAGCGAGAGGTAGTAACTATGAGTCTATCTAATTACTAGATATGTAGGAGCAAGAAGTAGTGACTATGAGTCTATCTAATTGCTGGATATGTAGGAGGGAGAGGTAGTAACTGTGAGTCTATCTAATTACTGGATATGTAGGAGCGAGAGGTAGTAACTATGAGTCTATCTAATTACTGGATATGTAGGAGCGAGAGGTAGTAACTGTGAGTCTATCTAATTACTGGATATGTAGGAGTGAGAGGTAGTAACTATGAGTCTATCTAATTGCTGGATATGTAGGAGTGAGAGGTAGTAACTATGAGTCTATCTAATTGCTGGATATGTAGGAGTGAGAGGTAGTAACTGTGAGTCTATCTAATTGCTGGATATGTAGGAGCAAGAGGTAGTAACTATGAGTCTATCTAATTGCTGGATATGTAGGAGTGAGAGGTAGTAACTGTGAGTCTATCTAATTGCTGGATATGTAGGAGGGAGAGGTAATAACTGTGAGTCTATCTAATTGCTGGATATGTAGGAGTGAGAGGTAGTAACTGTGAGTCTATCTAATTGCTGGATATGTAGGAGGGAGAGGTCATGATTAAGAGCACATGTAAAAGAGTTAGATGTGATTAGGGCAGGAAGGATAACAGGGTAAGAGTTGGGGTGGAATAGTGAGAGTAAACCTGGGTCTGTTATGACTTATTATTGAGAAGGGAGAAGGAGTGGAAGGTGACAGAATGTGTGGGAGGAGAAATGTGTGGATGTTGGAGCTTTGATTGGCTCTGGCTGAGGCAAGTTGATTTGCTTTTAGAGTGAGGAATGTCTGTGTATAAATGTAGAGAAGGCAGGGGTGTCTGGGAATTGTGGATAGGGTATGAGAGAGTAGTGAGCCCAACCCCTTCAACCTCAGTCATACAGAAACAATCAGTGAAGAAGAAGGATATAAGAAATGAAAGGTAGAGCAGGATAGCTGCTTGAAAAAAGAGAGGAAGTGAATATGTGTGACGTCTATAACTTTAAAACGAGGGAAATGTTTTATGGCTTGAAAAAAGGAGGCTTTTATTACAAGCAATAAGATTTACAAGGAAGACTGGTTAAATATGTTCAAACGGTGAAAAAACATAAAGCGGGTGAGGGCACTTCTAGTCAGGTCATCAGTACTGCTAAGTGAAGCTAAACAGAATAACTAGCTGCAGCAGAATTAGTAACTGATGCAAGGAAGCAATGCAAAGGGATCTCCTACACTGGATCACAGTTTAGCTTGAGTGACTTGTTCTGCTTCAAGGTTGTTTACATGCATTTTAGCTGATGAGCCTTTCTTACCTGACAAAACCCTGGGTAATATTGTGCCAGAAGCACTTAGCTGTAAAATAATACAGAACGCAAGGTTAGGAGCTAGGAATTAGCTAGATAGCTGTAAAGAAAGACAATCAGGGGGGTTTAGGGGGTTTAAGATTGAGTGGAACTAAATAAATCACTGATATTGTCCTTCCTGATGCTCCTAGGAAAAACTAATGCCAGTTATAATGTAGATGCAATGTACTGGCTCCTGGGACTGGAGTACACGTGGACCAAGTATAGCTGTACTACCTAAGACTAAAAATGCACTGCACTTGCAACATTATCCCTGTAGCTAACATTTATCATGAAATGGCAGTTTGTCCATCAAAGTAATAGAAAATAGGCAAAGTATTTTGCTGCAAGTATACCATACTGCTACAGTAGCTTGTACTCTGCCCAGATGTGCTAGCAATACAGTTTAAGGATCCCAGTTAGTTACATAGATAATTGCAATGGCAGAAATAACCTCTTAAAGGAAAACAACGGGATACCAAATCCACTAGCCCTGTCTGCTCTTTCCTTATGTCCCCCTTATGTGCTACAGGCCAAAAACAGTAATAACTGCAGCTTTGAAATAAAATCGTTGAAACAGTTTTGCAGCTTACCTTCCTAACCCTCCGTACTATATTAGTTTCCGTTTTTGAAAACAACTGAAAAACCTCTTTCCGGCTCAGAAATAGTGATGTCACAACTGCCATAGCTCCTCGAGTACATCCCAGGACGTTTCCTCCCCCAAAGTGACGAAAACTCCGCCTTATTAGCATGCTGTATTGAAGCCCCTGTGATCCACCCAGATTGTGATGTCATCCCTGCCTTGGCCAGCCCACTATTTTCTTAATAAAAGGGATTAGCTGCTGTGTGGAACTTCTTTTACATTGAAGTGAATCCTACCGGCTCCATTTCGTGTCAAGGACTAGCAACAAGTGTTTTCTTCATTGTTTGAATAATTCAGGTAAGTGTTTGTGTAATTTTACTTTCACTGTTTAGATAATATTTTATTAGTTTGGCTGTTTATTATGCTCTGTTCGGTTTGTGAACTCGTCGAGTCGGAAGGTAGGGGGATGTTAAATCTTGTATATGTATTAGTTAAATTTATGTATTACTTAATTTTATGTTTTGGTTAAATTTAAAAGAATTGTTTCACTAAGTAGTCTTTGTTAAGTAGGTTTCCGAACTTCTTATAGTTGGAGAACGCTGAAACCACGTGGTCCTCAATTTCGAGAGTAGTTGTAGTAGTTGTATGCCTCTACGCTTCGTTTGTTTCACTTTCCTGCTTTGAAACGCTTACTGTGTAGTTCGTAAGCATTTTTTTTTTAATTGTGCACTTTTCTGTCTTTCGGTTGATCTGGGTTAGGTCGCAGGTCCAGGGTTCCGCCGCCGCTGGTACTGCTGACAAGAACGAGTATTTGTCGGTCGTTTATGTGTTGTATTACGATGTTACCATAGTGAGGGCTTATTAGTGCACTACTACTACTGCTGATGGATCAGGGTACGTTTTTTCACACTCACTGTTGTTGTGGTTGTATGGTTGTATTGGGGGGGGGTTGTTAAGTCGTTTTTGCACGTGTGTTGGCGAGAGATACATTGAGACGCCTCCAAGGTGAGGCTTGTCCCTGTTTTGAGTTCACTACTGCTGATGGATCAGGGTACGTTTTGTGGTTGTATGCAGGGGGGATTGTATGATTAATCTGGATAACTTTGCCCTTTGTTTCTGTGTTTTGTACACTGCCTTGTAGTGTGTATCTGATAACAACTTTGGTTCTTAACAGAAATTGGAATAAAATATATTAAATACTGTTGACCTATTGGAGCACCAAATAATAACGTTGTGTTTTAAAACCGTTCTAAAACAAGTTGAAGTTCACGGTTTTGATATTCTAGCATTAACATGGCTAACACAACTGGCATGTGAAGTTTTTCTGTAAGTGTGCATAAATTTTTTTGTAATTGCTCTATTCTTAGATAATTTGTTTATGCAGCAGGGGATTGTTATAGTGATGGCAGGAAGTTGCATTTCTGACCCCTCATATTTCTCTTGTGTCCTTAGAATTGAAATTCTTCTTTGTTTCATCCTTATAACATTATGTGTAACTTTATTTATTTGAGGCCTCGTAATAATAAATCTGAAATAGCTTTTTTGTAGATTGTTCAGATTTGATGAAATCATCATGTTATATAAAAAGTGTTCACAGACTTTGATATTTGCATTTGTGACGAATTTTTTTTTCCCGTAAAGCATATACTGCAACTTGGGTTCAGATGGCCAAAGAAAAAACTTTTTTTTCTTAATGAAGTGAAGGTTCAGAAAATTTCAAGCATTGTGAAAAGATGATTTTAAGGTTCCAGTGTGGAGGCAGATGCATGGTCTTTGAAAACAACTGTCTTTCTGCAGGTGTTTTATGTCATACGCATTCTTTTCTGGGCATTGTTTCTTTTCTAGCTAGCTTAATGTGTTTATTTCTCCTTTGTGTCATTTGAAGACTGGTGATTATAGGCCTTATGAAATAAATAGGGTGTCGGGGAAATAAACAGATGCATAATGCAGGTACAAATGTAGGTAAATGATTAATTTGCTGAATTCACCAGTCGTATATATTGCCTAACCAAATTAAGGAATACAACCTTGTGGTTTAGGTTTTTCTTTTCTTGCAGCTAGTTACCAAATTAAGGAATACAACCTTGTGGTTTAGGTTTTTATTTTCTTGCAGCTAGTTTATAGGTGGATATGGTCATTACTGTTTTATAAAATCAGTCTCCTGTATACTATGGTGTGCAAGTGATGCAAGTTGCTTTTAAGCCAAGTGAATGAGAGAGGAGATCTTCTATCCATTGTGTTCTGGTTTACTGGTTGCTGTCTTGGGTTAAATGCATCAGTTAAGACTAGGATGATACTTTGATCTAAGCATAAGGATGAACATTTTTAATATGAAGCGCTCATTTGTATATTCTACAGTTCATACTTTGTTTTGGTTTCCTTTGCATTGCTGGTTCTACCAATATGCAAAGCACCACTACAAATATTAACTTCAAGGTGAATACAGCAAATGCATGTGAAAGGTTGTTTTAACATTTGGAAGTCTGTCTCATTTATGGTGTAATGTTACAGCTCTCTGCTTCACTATTCACGTCAGGGTGTCTAAAATATTAATGCATTATAACTAATGCCGTTTTACAGTTAGTGAAATTTAGTGGGTTTGTGCTTAAAAGACAAACTTCATTAAAATGTTCATTTTTTAAACCGGACACTTCCATTTTATGCTTTATAATGGAAGGCATCTCTTCAACTTTGTGCTTTGTGTAAACCATGGCTGCTCAATTTAGACACCTTTATTATGACAAAGTCCTCTCCTAATTTTTTTTCTGTTTTGAGCTTGGTGGAAACTTGACAGTTCAAATCTTTTGGTTGCTATGAGTGAGATTTAGAAATGGTGCCAATCAGCTACATATGCATCTTTACCAGGCTGCCTAAAATGTGATTTTATAAAGAAGTCTTCATGAGTAATTATGTTTGCTGTACTAACCCACAAGACAGTTTAGCACAGCCCTGGAGTACTTCACATTTCATCATTGAAAACAACCAGACACTGTGGTGATCTTCTTTGAAGGAAGAATTGCATATGATTTTGCTTGGTTTTCATAATTTCAGCAGGTAAAGTGATATTCACTGGAACTCTGCAGGACTCATAGCTGAAGACAGTAGCCACACTGTGTAAAAAATTTAGTGCACCAAAAGGGTTGCTTTGTGGAAGTGCTTTTGATGTGGAATGCTGAGTCACAAGGCTGGCTGAGCAAGCAAGGGGGCTAGTGTGTGAGTGAGTGCAAGCAAGGGGGCTAGTGTGTGAGTGAGTGCTAGCAAGGGGGCTAGTGTGTGTGTGAGTGCAAGCAAGGGGGCTAGTGTGTGTGTGAGTGCAAGCAAGGGGGCTAGTGTGTGTGTGAGTGCAAGCAAGGGGGGCTAGTGTGTGTGTGAGTGCAAGCAAGGGGGGCTAGTGTGTGTGTGAGTGCAAGCAAGGGGGGCTAGTGTGTGTGAGTGAGTGCAAGCAAGGGGGGCTAGTGTGTGTGAGTGAGTGCAAGCAAGGGGGGCTAGTGTGTGTGAGTGAGTGCAAGCAAGGGGGGCTAGTGTGTTTGAGTGAGTGCAAGCAAGGGGGGCTAGTGTGTTTGAGTGAGTGCAAGCAAGGGGGGCTAGTGTGTGTGTTGAAATGTGGGTTAGAGAAAAATTTGCTGACGTTATATTCAAGTTCTCCGCCAGTCTTTCTCTGTTGCATGGATAACAGCAGTGCTGATGTCTATACATTCCTGTACGTAGCTATTTATAATTTTGTTTTACATCAAAATGGCACGAAGGAGAGCTGCTATGCTGGTTGATTTCAAGTTTTTTTTTTTGCCATCCAAACACAATTTTATTGGAACACAAAGTTCATTGTGGTGCAAAGAGCATTTACTTTATAATATTTCCGCTTCAAGTTGAAGTAAAAGTACTGTGGTTTCCTACTGATTGTCTGTATTTGGCAAGAATGTCTGTGCTTTAGGAAGGGCTACTTTTGATTACCTGTACTAATGGAAAATTAACATGATGTTGTCTTGGGGGGGGGGGCACAACAGATGTTGTCAGCTCACAGCAACGTGTTCACATGTTCGATTCTTGGCTGAGGTGCTTTCTGTATGGAGTCTGTCCTGCCTGTGGTAGTGTGGCTTTCCTCCAGGTGTTCAGGTTTCCTTCAACATTATAAGCTATGCAGCAGTAGGTGCATTGGATGCTCACAATTGGCCATAGTTGTGTGTGTGTGTGTGGGTTTTTCATGGAAGAACCACTGCAGCAGCGTTAGCCACCTGCCTTTGTAGACCTTTTCTATACATTGTCACTGTTGCCTGCCTCACCCATGTGGACAAATTGGAAAAATGGGAGATGGCTTGTGTGTGTGAGTGCAAGCAAGGGGGCTAGTGTGTGTGTGAGTGCAAGCAAGGGGGCTAGTGTGTGTGTGAGTGCAAGCAAGGGGGCTAGTGTGTGTGTGAGTGCAAGCAAGGGGGCTAGTGTGTGTGTGAGTGCAAGCAAGGGGCAAGTGTGTGTGTGTGTGCAAGCAAGGGGCAAGTGTGTGTGTGAGTGCAAGCAAGGGGCAAGTGTGTGTGTGAGTGCAAGCAAGGGGCAAATGTGTGTGTGTGCAAGCAAGGGGCAAGTGTGTGTGTGAGTGCAAGCAAGGGGGCTAGTGTGTGTGAGTGCAAGCAAGGGGGGCTAGTGTGTGTGTGAGTGAGTGTAAAAAGGGGGGCTAGTGTGTGTGTGAGTGCAAGCAAGGGGGGCTAGTGTGTGTGTGAGTGCAAGCAAGGGGCTAGTGTGTGAGTGAGTGCAAGCAAGGGGGCTAGTGTGTGTGAGTGAGTGCAAGCAAGGGGGCTAGTGTGTGTGTGAGTGAGTGCAAGCAAGGGGGCTAGTGTGTGTGTGAGTGAGTGCAAGCAAGGGGGCTAGTGTGTGTGTGAGTGAGTGCAAGCAAGGGGGCTAGTGTGTGTGTGAGTGCAAGCAAGGGGGGCTAGTGTGTGTGTGAGTGAGTGCAAGCAAGGGGGGCTAGTGTGTGTGTGAGTGAGTGCAAGCAAGGCGGGCTAGTGTGTGTGTGAGTGAGTGCAAGCAAGGCGGGCTAGTGTGTGTGTGAGTGAGTGCAAGCAAGGCGGGCTAGTGTGTGTGTGAGTGAGTGCAAGCAAGGCGGGCTAGTGTGTGTGTGTGAGTGCAAGCAAGGGGGGCTAGTGTGTGTGTGTGAGTGCAAGCAAGGGGGCTAGTGTGTTTGAGTGAGTGCAAGCAAGGGGGGCTAGTGTGTTTGAGTGAGTGCAAGCAAGGGGCTAGTGTGTTTGAGTGAGTGCAAGCAAGGGGCTAGTGTGTTTGAGTGAGTGCAAGCAAGGGGCTAGTGTGTTTGAGTGAGTGCAAGCAAGGGGGCTAGTGTGTGTGCTGAAATGTGGGTTAGAGAAAAAGTCGCTGACGTTATATTCAAGTTCTCCGCCAGTCTTTCTTGGTTGCATGGATAACAGCAGTGCTGATGTCTATACATTCCTGTACATAGCTATTTAAAATTTTGTTTTACATCAAAATGGCACGAAGGAGAGCTGCTATGCTGGTTGATTTCAAGTTTTTTTTTGCCATCCAAACACAATTTTATTGGAACACCAAGTTCATTGTGGTGCAAAGAGCATTTACTTTCAAGTTGAAGTAAAAGTACTGTGGTTTCCTACTGATTGTCTGTATTTGGCAAGAATGTCTGTGCTTTAGGAAGGGCTACTTTTGATTACCTGTACTAATGGAAAATTAACATGATGTTGTCTTGGGGGGGGGCACAACAGATGTTGTCAGCTCACAGCAACGTGTTCACATGTTCGATTCTTGGCTGAGGTGCTTTCTGTATGGAGTCTGTCCTGCCTGTGGTAGTGTGGCTTTCCTCCAGGTGTTCAGGTTTCCTTCAACATTATAAGCTATGCAGCAGTAGGTGCATTGGATGCTCACAATTGGCCATAGTTGTGTGTGTGTGTGTGTGGGTTTTTCATGGAAGAACCACTGCAGCAGCGTTAGCCACCTGCTTTTGTAGACCTTTTCTATACATTGTCACTGTTGCCTGCCTCACCCATGTGCACAAATTGGAAAAATGGGAGATGGCTTGTGTGTGTGAGTGCAAGCAAGGGGGCTAGTGTGTGTGTGAGTGCAAGCAAGGGGGCTAGTGTGTGTGAGTGCAAGCAAGGGGGCTAGTGTGTGTGAGTGCAAGCAAGGGGGCTAGTGTGTGTGTGAGTGCAAGCAAGGTTGCTAGTGTGTGTGTGAGTGCAAGCAAGGGGGCTAGTGTGTGTGTGAGTGCAAGCAAGGGGGGCTAGTGTGTGTGTGAGTGCAAGCAAGGGGGGCTAGTGTGTGTGTGAGTGCAAGCAAGGGGCAGGTGTGTGTGTGAATGCAAGCAAGGGGCTAGTGTGTGTGTGAATGCAAGCAAGGGGCTAGTGTGTGTGAATGCAAGCAAGGGGCTAGTGTGTGTGTGTGAATGCAAGCAAGGGGCTAGTGTGTGTGTGTGAATGCAAGCAAGAGGCTAGTGTGTGTCTGTGAATGCAAGCAAGGGGCCTAGTGTGTGTGTGAGTGAGTGCAAGCAAGGGGCCTAGTGTGTGTGTGAGTGAGTGCAAGCAAGGGGCCTAGTGTGTGTGTGAGTGAGTGCAAGCAAGGGGCCTAGTGTGTGTGTGAGTGAGTGCAAGCAAGGGGCTAGTGTGTGTGTGTGAATGCAAGCAAGAGGCTAGTGTGTGTCTGTGAATGCAAGCAAGGGGCAAGTGTGTGTGTGTGCGTGTGCAAGCAAGGGGCAAGTGTGTGTGTGTGCGTGTGCAAGCAAAGGCGGGCTAGTGTGTGTGTGAGTGAGTGCAAGCAAAGCGGGCTAGTGTGTGTGTGTGAGTGCAAGCAAGGGGCTAGTGTGTGTGTGTGAGTGCAAGCAAGGGGCTAGTGTGTGTGTGTGAGTGCAAGCAAGGGGCTAGTGTGTTTGAGTGAGTGCAAGCAAGGGGCTAGTGTGTTTGAGTGAGTGCAAGCAAGGGGGGCTAGTGTGTTTGAGTGAGTGCAAGCAAGGGGGGCTAGTGTGTTTGAGTGAGTGCAAGGGGGGCTAGTGTGTTTGAGTGAGTGCAAGCAAGGGGGGCTAGTGTGTGTGTTGAAATGTGGGTTAGAGAAAAAGTCGCTGACGTTATATTCAAGTTCTCCGCCAGTCTTTCTTGGTTGCATGGTTAACAGCAGTGCTGATGTCTATACATTCCTGTACATAGCTATTTAAAATTTTGTTTTACATCAAAATGGCACGAAGGAGAGCTGCTATGCTGGTTGATTTCAAGTTTTTGCCATCCAAACACAATTTTATTGGAACACCAAGTTCATTGTGGTGCAAGAGCATTTACTTTATAATATTTCCGCTTCAAGTTGAAGTAAAAGTACTGTGGTTTCCTACTGATTGTCTGTATTTGGCAAGAATGTCTGTGCTTTAGGAAGGGCTACTTTTGATTACCTGTACTAATGGAAAATTAACATGATGTTGTCTTGGGGGGGGGGCACAACAGATGTTGTCAGCTCACAGCAACGTGTTCACATGTTCGATTCTTGGCTGAGGTGCTTTCTGTATGGAGTCTGTCCTGCCTGTGGTAGTGTGGCTTTCCTCCAGGTGTTCAGGTTTCCTTCAACATTATAAGCTATGCAGCAGTAGGTGCATTGGATGCTCACAATTGGCCATAGTTGTGTGTGTGTGTGTGTGTGTGTGGGTTTTTCATGGAAGAACCACTGCAGCAGCGTTAGCCACCTGCCTTTGTAGACCTTTTCTATACATTGTCACTGTTGCCTGCCTCACCCATGTGCACAAACTGGAAAAATGGGAGATGGCTTGTGTGTGTGAGTGCAAGCAAGGGGGCTAGTGTGTGTGTGAGTGCAAGCAAGGGGGCTAGTGTGTGTGAGTGCAAGCAAGGGGGCTAGTGTGTGTGAGTGCAAGCAAGGGGGCTAGTGTGTGTGTGAGTGCAAGCAAGGGGGCTAGTGTGTGTGTGAGTGCAAGCAAGGGGGCTAGTGTGTGTGTGAGTGCAAGCAAGGGGCTGATTGTGTGTGTGAGAGTGCAAGCAAGGGGCTAGTGTGTGTGTGTGAGTGCAAGCAAGGGGCTGGTGTGTGTGTGAAGGCAAGCGAGGGGCTAGTATGTGTGTTTGAATGCAAGCAGGGGGCTAGTGTGTGTGTGTGAGTGCAAGCAAGGGGGGCTAGTGTGTGTGTGTGAGTGAGTGCAAGCAAGGGGGGCTAGTGTGTGTGTGAGTGAGTGCAAGCAAGGGGGGCTAGTGTGTGTGTGAGTGAGTGCAAGCAAGGGGGGCTAGTGTGTGTGTGAGTGAGTGCAAGCAAGGGGGCTAGTGTGTGTGTGAGTGAGTGCAAGCAAGGGGGGCTAGTGTGTGTGAGTGAGTGCAAGCAAGGGGGGCTAGTGTGTTTGAGTGAGTGCAAGCAAGGGGCTAGTGTGTGTGTGAGTAGGTACAAGCAGGGGGGGCTAGTGTGTGTGAGTGCAAGCAAGGGGGCTAGTGTGTTTGGTGAGTGCAAGCAAGGGGCTAGTGTGTGTTTGAGTGAGTGCAAGCAAGGTGGGTAGTGTGTTTGAGTGAGTGCAAGCAAGGGGGACTAGTGTGTTTGAGTGAGTGCAAGCAAGGGGGGCTAGTGTGTTTGAGTGAGTGCAAGCAAGGGGGCTAGTGTGTTTGGTGAGTGCAAGCAAGGGGCTAGTGTGTTTGAGTGAGTGCAAGCAAGGGGCTAGTGTGTTTGAGTGAGTGCAAGCAAGGGGGCTAGTGTGTTTGAGTGAGTGCAAGCAAGGGGGGCTAGTGTGTTTGAGTGAGTGCAAGCAAAGGGGT